>NW_025048699.1:677500-812500 GCF_018831695.1 Puntigrus tetrazona
TGCAACAAATAAAAGGCACATTTAGACTAACCAGTGCATTCAGGTAACGACTGAATATATAGCTTGGCATTTATACAAGCTTAATCTATAAATGTTAGCCGACAGTAAACTGTGACGGGCCGTGGCTAGTGTCACGAATGAGGGGCCTGAGGCGTGCGGATCCATGTGCAGGCTTTTATTAAAGTAAGGCATGGTCAAAACAGGCAGGCTTCAAACAGGGCAAACAGGAGTATCAGAGATGAGGCAAACACAAAATCCAAGAACAGGCGAAGGTCAGGTCAGGCAGCAAACAATCAGAAACTCAGAAGACAGGCAGGGTCAAAACCAAGAGAACTAAGACTAAGGAAACTCGGGAAACAACAATAGAACAGGCGAACAATGCCACCTGCAGGTGAGTGGCTTGCAACAGTCTTTATAGTCCTCAGACAGGAAGTAGCAGCAGAGGGAGTGATCGCAGATCACCCAGAGGTAAGAGCTCCCTCTGCTGGCTTGGTGACAGCTAGGCCTTTAGTGACGTCCTACATGCAACTGATAATACCATCGTAATGATGCCACGGCTAAAGAGAAACCATAAATATTACACAGGAATGCAGTATAACGGAGCTCTGCATCACAGACATGTAACATTAATTCTGTTAATAAAGTTACGAAAAAATGCTGACGTTATACCTGCAAGATTGCTGTGGGCCTAATTTAACGTTTTCAATGCCGTTGATTTAAAACTACAGAAGTCTGCGCTGATGATTCTGAAGGGCTTGGGCAGATTTCTTTGACCCTGGCAACACAATTGCTGAAATATGATTGGATAAAAGTAAACATACATTACTGGAAGCAGTGTAAAAATAAGCCATTCTGATAATATTTAGGCCAGAAGAAAAGGCTTTGCTGGCCCCGACGACAGACCACTGATAAAAAAAAAAGCTTGATTTTGGTGCTCATGAAAAAATATTTTAAAAATATAGTAGAAACATAGTAATTACACTCTAAAAACTGCTAAAAAAAACAACCCAATTTTTTAACTCGTTCAAAAAAAAACCTGTTTTTTAACCCAGCAATGGGTTTCCAAAATAAACCAAATTAGGTTGATTTGGATTATATGCTTTTTTTAAGGTTTAAACTTACTACATTGCTAGTCTAAAATGAACCCAAATTACCCAGGCAGAGGTTGGGTCAGGCAGCAAACAATCAAATAGATTAAAGACAAAGAATCTATGATGAGGGAAACACAAGGCTAGGCTAACTACAAACAATCAATCAATCAATCAATCAATCAATGCAACCTCCAGGCGAGGGGCCTGCTTCAGAATTTATAGTCTTGAAACAGGAAGTAGCAGCAGAGGGAATGAACACAAATCATCCAGAGGTAAGGGCTTCCTCTGCTGGCTTGGTGACACTCATCTTGTGTTTCCTCACCAGTGTGTTCTCTTATGCCTTTATTTAGTATTTCCTCTTCCTGTCCCCATTCAGTTGTGGTATTCCCCTAGCTAAGTTCCACCTGCGTGTGATCACGTTTCCTGTGTAGAAGCCCAATGTTTTCCATAGTATAGCATCCGTGTCTGCCTTTTGTAACCCCTGTTTTGAATCATTAAATGACTGTTATTTCCAGTTAATCTCCTCATTCTTCTTTTCGTAACAGGAGGCATCCGTTTGTTTTGCATGATTCCTTGCCGTAGCCCCGTGGCGATCTCCCCTTCTGTGTCTACACCGGCCGCTTCGAACGCTAGTCTGCTGAACCTTCATCCGTCAAGTCCGTCAGCCGCTCCAAAGTCGAGTTCACCCCCAAGATCTCCAAACACTCCTGGACACAAACAATGAATGACGACTTTGCATTTTTAATCTTTACTTACCATAACATATATATTTCATTCGCTTCTTGCCTCTTTCGTGGCTGAGAAAATGGCGGCTGAGAAAATGGCGGCTTCTCACTGGTGGCGTGACGTGAATGCTCTCCTTCATGTCCGCTTTCCCAACCCATCATCGCTGGGTTATAGACAGAGAACTATTTTTAACCCAACTTGGGTTAATCCACTGCAACATTTTCCTTTTTTTTCTTCTTTGCAATAACTGCAATGATGACCATCAACAGCGCTGACCACACTCCACACAGAATCAGTGTCAGTGAATGAGAACGTGTTTTATTACTGCACTCAGCGTCAGTCGAACCCGTTCCTTTCTGGATCGTTTCCTTACCAAGAGCCTCACAGCTGTTAGAGAGAGATACAGTACTCAAGTTAAACTACACATACAGCTCTTGAGAGAAAAAAAGTACAGTTACAAAGTACAGAAGCGTCTAAAAATATGAATATTTACTTTGTATGCCATTTGCAGATAGTCCCGTCTGAATATGACCCAGAAGGACAGTCCTCGCACTCCGTGTCTCTGATTTCTGTTCCTGTACAAATACAATTATATTACATGAGAAACAAAAGCAGTGACAGATCTCACAGATAAGGACATTATTACTCTGTATAGCATCTAAATTAATCTTCACATAACTAATAATCAGCCTAATAATAATTAAGTAGATTTTTTCAGGTGGTTTTCTCAGAGACACAAGCAAACAATGTCTATCAGATAGAGTTATTTAATATAATTGTACGCAGAGTTATTGTTCTCAGTTTTTTGGATGTATATTAAAGCTGTTTGACTGATAAAACACGGACCGTTTCGGCTGATGTATTGTCCAGCTGAGCAGGATGAATGTTTCATGGCATTTTTACAGTTGGAGAGTGATTCTATACAGTAATAACCCGGCAGCGGTTCACACGCTGTATCTGATATTAATGTACATGTCTTCTTTACTCTCAGACCGTTACCTTTAACGAGAAAGAACACAAGCGAGTCAATTAGAGAAAACCTGGCAATGGCAAGCCATCTAGAGTAAAGCATGAAAGCATGATGACTGAGGAAAGTTTTACTCACTTTGATCACAGACAGAACAAGGCAGACATTCAGTTAATCCATTCGGAGCATTAGTGAAGGTCTTCTCGAGACACGAATAACATGTTGTGCTCGTGAACTTATCACAGGGTCTATAAACTCGATTTCCTGCACAATATAAAAAAAAACCACCAGCATGTTATTCTTATTGTAATTAATCAGGATCTTGTTATGAACAATCCTAATATTGGTTTTTGACCTCTTCGGGGATATATCTGCTTCTGACGAACAACTAGACGAGGATTAATGGGAAAGTATCACATGACCTCTTTAAGTATCTTCACCTTCTTCCATCTTATCCAGAACTTACCTGGATCACACATCGGACAACACTCTCCTTTAACTTCATATTCTGCGTTATTACATGCTGCCACACAAAACACGACGTTCATGGAGAGGAGGAGCAGCTGCTCTGATAGATTATGGAGCATGAAGATATTTGGGACGAAAAATAAATCTTCTCTGGTGCAGAAGTGGCCATTTGCTCTTTGTTTCGTGGAGCTGAAAAATAAATATGTTAGATGACTTTCAGAAAAACAAAATTGCGCCAGACACATTTTACTAAAATGCATGAACTTTAAAACTAAACACGGATTATTTTCTGCATTAATGTAGACGTGTCAACTCCTCAAGACCAGAGCTATGACAATTTACAAAATGCCTATATTTTACGTTACATAACACATATTTAGGAAAATAAGTTGTTTTTAATTAACATTCAAATTTGAAGATGCTAAATAACATTCTATACCTTTGATCAAACCCGCTCTGAATAGAGTTATAATGTAGTTAATTCTAAGTGAGACCTTATGAATACCTTGTGACTCATACAGCAGTCTCGTGTGGGTTTGAGGGATTATCTATAACAAAATAAAATTCAAATTAAATAAAATTGAGTCAAAAATTGTAAATCACTAATAACTATAAAACAATAAAACGATCAACGTGTGCACTTGATTGTGCATAATGCCTAATGCTTTTTCCTTTGCATTAAGTTTTGTCCAAACTTCTCTACGCTTTATCCGGTCAGAAAACTGAAAGTTGAAGTAATGTCATTCTTACTGATTTCTGTAGAGTTGGATTTATGAGGAGAGCAGTCTACACACTCCTGAAGACGACGACTTCTGATGAAAACAAGTGAACTTTTCCTCGAATGATTGAATATTTATTGATCGCATCTGATCTACGGGGTCTTAACTCTACTTCTACACAGGTTTGAACTGACAATTACTAGGTTTTTTTGCTTGCTTTTTGAAAACTGCCCCTTTTATTACTCCGAGCTGTTTCGTGATTTAAAGGTATTTTCTCCCTTCCACCTCACCCTGCAATTTAAACGAGAAACTGGACTTTTATGTATATCAGTTCTGTTAATTCATTAATTTAACACAACAATCATTTCACAAAATGCAAAGCTAACCCATGAGCACACGCGTGAATGACAGCACCAGGTGTGAATGTCAGAAAATTCACAGACGGCTAATCATGTGAAAAATGAGCAGTACACTTTTTGTGAGTCATTCGTGAGTCACTTTGAATAAAAACACCTACTTTTATTTAACAAGTGTGTGTTCATGACTGAACCTAAAAACCCACAGATAGAGCATCAGTGCAGTCTCAAAGTCTGGTGTTTGGGAGGGAAAACCACAGTATATTCATTACAAAAATATTACACTATACACTACAGTCTCTAGACGTGAGCGTCACTGCTAAAAAATAGAACAAGAATACAAAGAAAGAAAAAAAAAGCTAATAGACATAACTCTCCCACTTCCAGAAGAAACCAGATTTCATTTCCCCACAGAAAGGAACTTTCTATTCTTATTTTTTTAATTCAGCATTTCTGGTAAATGAACCGATTTTAGATGACCTTTCAGTTTTAATTATAACAATCTTCATAACGCAGGAAAAATCTGTGGAGACACCAGACGTGTCTGAGAGAGATGCAAAAATCACGACTACAAACATCTTCCCAGATTCATCATGAGAAACGTTTATAAATCTGCGGTTATCAACAAAAAGAAGGACTGAGGACTTCCTGCGGGATTATTCCAAAATAAAGGCTGAATGCCATCAGCATTAATTTTACAGAAAAAACTAAATAATAACTAACAATAATAACTACAACAGCTCTATTAATACATTTATTCTAACCTTCACGTGGTGTTCAAATTGGGATCTTTCCTTTTATTCCCTATTTTCACTTTTATTTCAGTTTTAAAAGTGTCTTCTGCTCAGAAAAGCTACACTTATTTGTACAACAAAACAATACAGAAGGTTGAGTAATTTGTAATATATAATAATGAAGTTATACTATATAGTAAAGTGTAGTTGCTTTTAGACAATAGCGTTCCAAAAATGAAATTCAATTAATATGAACTTGTTTATTGAGCTGCTGTATGAAATGAAATTCACATTATGTAGCAGCTGTGCATTTAAAATTATTTTGTGGCCACTTGCCATTATTTTGTGGCCACTTGCCATGACCATATTTGGGGTTTCCTGCCGCCACGCTGCCTCGCGCGATTGGCTCACTTTGATGCTTTTCGCGCCAGACGTCCATGTTTCATGTAACAGATAAATTTACAAGATATATCTGAATGATTGTGATTTAAAGACCCCATGCAATGGACATGTAGATACATCGATTATTATTTTTCACTATTTAAACAATTTTTTATGTCTGTACTTTTCTCTTTTTTTCGTGCATTGCTGCCGCACGCGGTTTTATGAGCTGCACGAGTCCTGATATGTTCTTTTGTGTTATGCAGGTACATAATAAATGAGGACTTGAGGGCAAGAATTATCATTAGACACAACGCCGAAAACACACCGCTACACTTACAATTATTAACCACTGTCGCTCATCGTGATCTCAAAAACTTATTAAAATAAAAAAATCTCTGGATAGGAGCATCAGTTTAAAGTGTGATCTCAAATCATCTAAATCAATTCAGAACATTATTCAAAGACAAAAAGAGGAAACTAAAAAACGCTCTTTCAGTTTCAGTTAAACGCAAAAGAATAAACAAATGTAGGTGAATAAACAAAATGTCTAAAAGTGACGTTTCAAATAAAACAATGTCATCAACTCAGCAGAATGTAGGATATATTATACAGAATCATAAATATATTTAAGAGATATTGCCATATTAATAAGATAAACAGCGATGATAGCAGCACTTTCGACATCACAGGAAGTAGTATCCGGTTACACAAAGAAAAAGACAAGTATTAAACTTACTTCGGTAATATAACTTTGTCTCCAAACACCCAGACTTGAGATCTAGACCACTTCAGCAGAACCTTTTTTTCATTTAAGCAGAACTCTCTCTCTCTCTCTCTCTCTGTCTCTCTCTCTCTTACACACACACACACACACACTCTCTCTCTCTCTCTCTCTCTCTCTCTCTCTCTCACACACACACACACTCTCTCTCTCTCTCTCTCTCTCTCTCTCTCTCTCTCTCTCTCTCTCTCTCTCTCTCTCTCTCTCTCTGTCTCTCTCTCTCTTACACACACACACACACTCTCTCTCTCTCTCTCTCTCTCTCTCTCTCTCTCTCTCTCTCTCTCTCTCTCTCTCTCTCTCTCTCTCTCTTTGTTTCTCTCTCTCCCTCTTTTTCCCTGTGTGTGTTTTAATGGCGGATCTCAAACAATACTGCCATCTACTGTGGAAAAAAAAAATATAGTAATAACCGGGGAAACTAAGAAGCTTTTTTATTATTTAATTATGTATTTTATGTTTAACGTATTTCTCTAAAGCCCTTGTAAAAGTGTATTTGTTCTTAACCTGCGAAAAGGTAGTGTTTGTACTTTAATAGTATGTGTTTAAATTCAAAACGTTAATTGCAAATGAATCATAAAAAACATAAACACCTCCTGCAGACATGACGTTTGTTTTTAAAAATGTATTTTTTAGATTTTTGGTAAACCTGGTAAATCCTGGCACATCAGGAAATCACTTTGACTGTTACGAGTAAAATTAAAATCTCCTCCAATTAAAATATGTGCATCAGACATTTAGTGAACCAGTGTTTAATTCTATGTTTACTAAATGTAAGACATTGCTAATAATAGCACCAGCAGAACGCTCAGAACAATTGGAAAGCCAAATATCATTCCCCATTGGGATCTAGAGGTTTAAATACATTTTTATTAGAATTTCTTTTGTTGTTTTTATTGCTGAGAGAATTATTTTAATTACTGTTTTACTTCCTTTTTTGTGAAGCACTTTGAATTACCGCTGTGTATGAACAGTGCTATATAAATAAACCTGCCTTACCTGTTTTAAACATCATTAGAATAAATTGCGATATTAACCCATGGGCCAAACAAGACCAAAATGACAAAAATAGAATTGTAGTGATGACTAACCAATTTAGATGGAAAGCTGTCACGTTACAATCCTCCCCTAATACAAAAGTTATCTGTAGGATGTGCAATCGTTGGGCTACCTCAAAGCAATTCCTTGTTTTGATTAACATTAATATATTTGCATTACATTTTTTCTGTAAAACTGATGTTCAGCTCCTTCGTAAGATGCCACGATTCATCTCTGCAGTGCCTCATGGTAAACTGAACCTGTCGTTTTTGCCCCATCCCCAACTTTCCCACACGATGTACTGAATCCACCATTTTTTTCCAGTTTTGTGGACCACTGTGGATTGATCCAGTAGGATCTCCCCTACTGGCTATAGCATTATTGTTTCCTAAATATCTACGAACATATTGCTATTTCTTGGCTACTAGAGTCAAAAACTTACAGCACTTTTAAACAGACAAGAAAGAGAGTGTATGATACAGAGCAGCGTTAAAGTGACAGATCACCCCGAAACAAAAACTATCACCTTTTACGCCCGTTTCACGCATGCTGTCTTGCAGTGCGTGTTTTTCTGCACCCATGTTAACACTGCACGCCTTTGCGATGCGTCTGCAGCAGTCTTTTTTGCTGTGATGTACACTATGAATTTGCGGGAAACAGAAAATGAACATGGACTGACTCGGAAATGTAGTAGCCTTTTCTTTTAAATAAATGCAATGTGTTTCACAGGCCTTTTGGCTTGGTGTAAAAGACTTTTAAACAAGCAAGCCAGTTTTATTTTTAAGCCAGTATATGCACTTAAAAATAAAATAAAGACTTAAATGTAAAAGACATGAGAGGTGACTGTTTCTAGTAGTAAGATTTAATTTAAAATATTTGTTATTGCCTAACAAGATCTCTTTCGTTTCCACTCAGTTCTGTTCATGATTCACTCCAAACCTTTGCTCACTATTTCATCTGTGCTTTTGTTTTTGTGTGTTGACGCTGTTTCTGACAGAAGAAGCTCCTTTATTCTCATCTTTCTCATGTGCTTCATCTGTTTCTCCAGAGTTACAGTATTTCTATTTTTACCGAGACGCTCTTTCTGGATTCATCTGATGAATAAAATCAGTTATAAATACATTAGTGAGTCTTGTTCACATCAGCTGCTAAAAGTTTCTTTGCTATGTTTCACCAATACATTTATGAGTTGAAAACTAGATTACATTTACTAAATTACATGTTCAAAAAATAGCTTGTATGAAATAGGATTTAAATTACAAAGTGTACAAATATAAATTTAAAAAAATTTTACTCATAGTGCTTGTTTTTACACATTGACAATGTGTTTGACTTTTGTTTTCATCTTTTTCCAGTAGATGACTTTTTTTTCTGCAATCTAGTTTCAGGTTTACAGTATAGATACTTGTACTTGGACTGTGTAATGGTTTTATAAATCATTTTAGCTTTAGCAACAATCAAGATGATAAGTATTGTGATAGATGTGGAGCACAAATGGTCTGTTTTCTCTCAGAACAGTCTGCTGGTATCAAGATAACCTTTAAAAACAAATAAAACAAAAATTGTTACCTCTGTCCACTTACATTCACCAGGATCTTAATATTCACAATTAAACATCTTAACAAACTGGTTTGTTCCAGTCCACCCTGACTTTACTAGAAGTGTTGCTATCAGTCCACAAAGGCAATGCATGCTTTCAGGTCACATATTTAGCATTTATTAATTTATATAACTAAATATGTTATATTAATTAATATTAATATATTAATATTAGTAGATTATTAGAAAAATTATGTCAAAATGTACTTAAAAATCACAAAGATATGAAGACTTCATGTTGTTACAAATTTGCCATTTCTTTCTCAAAATTATAGAGTTCATTTCTTTTGTTTTCTCTGTTAAGGGTAATTACTCACAAAACCTGCTTCTTCAGAATAAAATAATATAAACATTTCAAATTATTTTCTCAGAAATCGTAAGATGGTGTTGGCATATGATGACACAGGAAATATTAAAAGTACTTCCTGGATTCTTTTTTATTATTTAAAGAATTTAATGTGGCAAGCAGATCCTTTATTTATTCACTGATTTATTTACATGTTATTGAATGTCTGACAGTGTTGTCAAAAAAGTGTGGAAAAAAAAAAAAAAAAAAACATTTTAGAGCATTATAGGTAGAAGCTCTGATTCATCAACACAGTTTCACTGATGATCCAGTATCAACCAAAAACCCAGGATAGAGCGTCTGAGTGAATGTGGTCTGGACTGTGTGGATGAGGCTCATTGTGTCAGAGACACTGTAGAAGGACAGAGTTCCTGCTCCCTGATCCACAAACACTCCTATTCTTCTGCTGATGGACTTCACAGGAAGATCAGTTTCTGTGTTATTGTGTCTGAATGAGCATCTGAATGGATAGCACTCCAAACTCCAGGACTGATCATTATATCCAAACAAACACTGATCACCCTCTCCCTTCCTGCTGATGTTCTTATATGACACTGATATAAACACACCTTCACTCCACTCCAGCTCCCAGTAACAGCGTCCACACACACTCTCTCTACACAACACCTGACAAAAATAATCAAATCTGTCTGGATGATCAGGATACGACTGATCCGTTTCAGTGAAAGTAATCTTTCTATTGTTCTCAGATAGACGGAGACGTTTATTCACTGTGTTCAGATCCAGAGTGAGCTGATGGGAATCTGATGGAGATAAAACACATCAGAATCAGGAATTATGAATATTTTAACTTGATCTTGGCTGAACTACATTTAGTGAGTTTTCTGCTTATTACTGACTTACATCGTAGGAAGTCGTTCCTGGTTCTGGGAACAATGTTGCTGAATGTAACTGTGGAAATCAACAGACATGAACAGAGTTATTCTCATGGTCCTGCATCATTACTAAGACATTTCTAACATCATGTTCTTCATGATATGAGATGATGATGGACTGGTTTCTGAGAGCAGATCAATCTCCAGGACTTTACCTCTGTCTGAGAACTTCTTCAGCTCCTCTTTGCAGAAATCCTCCAGTTTGTGTCCCAGCTGATGAACAGATTCTCTCAGATCAACCAAAGAGATGAGAGACATGAAGACATTGTCATTTACGTCTGTAGATTCAGGAGGAGCTGAGAGAGACTGGAAACTCTACAGAAAACAGAAATCAAACTCATCAACTCCACACTTCACCTGATCAGACCTGACTGATCTTTAGAAACTCAATCCAGATCTTTCACAGAATCAGCTTCATTCTTCTCATATTAATTATATCATATTAGAGCTACATATTCTAGTACTTGTCACTTATACTCTAGGTGAACTTTCTAGGAAACAGTTTAGATGATAAAACATCTGCTAAGAAGATAAATGTCCATCTAAAGCTTCAGACACATCAATGGAGTCCTATTGGAGAGCTGAGTATATTTGCTCAAGAAAAGCAGCTCAAAGGGATTAGATTGATGACCATTATTTAAAAATTGCTGAAACTTAACAAGAACACTGTAATGAGGACACGGAGGCTGAGTTTTGAATCCATATGAAGCAGAGGGTGAGCCCAGCTAGTAGGTGAGGGATCCCTCTGCTGGTCAGGTGTTACAGACACTAAGAACACTCTCAGGATAATTTGGTTTCAAAGCACTGCTCAGTCTCCAGGATTTAATAATTCAGAAATCACAGAATTTAATGCAAAATCAAGCAAATATTTTTATTTGCAGCTTGCATTTTTCAGAAGAGGATCAGATGAGAGTCTGACTGATGATTACATAATAAGCACTTCGATAATAATAATAAACATAATTACACTTCAATAATAATGAAGTTTCTCTGTCACAGCAGGATCTGCTCAAGTCCAGTCTGATCTGTTCTTCTAGATGTGTGTTACCTGCAGGAACTGGATGTGATCCTGTGTGTGTGAAAGCTGCTCCAGCTCAGCGTCTCTCCTCCTCAGATCATTGATCTCCTGCTCCAGTCGCTCCAGTCGTCCTTCAGCTCGACTCACGGCTTGCTTTTCCTGATCTCTGATCAGTCGTATCAGCTCAGAGCGTCTTCTCTCAATGGAGCGGATGATCTCAGTAAAGATCTTCTCACTGTCCTCCACTGCTGTCTGAGCAGAGCGCTGTTAAACACACAGTGATTCAGGCTTTAGTGAATCTGAACTGAGACTGAGACAAACTTCTCTTCTTCTCCAGACTCACCTTATGAGACTCCACAGCCTCTCTCAGCTGCTGCAGATCTTTCTCTTTCTGCTGGATTCTCTGCTGGAGCGTCTTCTGAGTCTCCTTCAGCTGCTTCTGCAGGACAAACAGATGATAGTGAATCTCACAGAAAACTACTGACACTAAATCATCATGAGATAAGATGAATCCAGGAAAAGTGGAGCTGATAACTAATAGCTGTAGGGTTAAACTTCAGAAATAATAAGTTACAATTATACATTAATTAACATGAAGATCATGGCTTGTTTTACACCGCAAGCATATGTATCATAAAAGTGAAAGTAACACAGACATAACACAGACACATAGCATGCGTCTCTAGTTTGAACACAGGACTATTGGACCACTGCACTTAATATTACCTTGATCTCTAGTGTTAAATACCTGTTTCTCTGTCCTCTGGTCTGCAGCTGGTATAATGTCATGGTTTTTATGTTCAATAATTGTACACAGCACACATATACATGTCTGATCAGTGCGGCAGAAAATCTCCAGGATCTTCTCATGTTTCTGGCAGATCATCTCCTGCAGTCGTCCAGTGGCTTCGGTCACTTTGTGTGGTTTACGTGAATGAAACTCCTCATGCCGCTCAAAATGAGTTTGACAGTAAGACTCCAGACACACCAGACAGGACTTGACGGCTCTGTATTTTCTTCCAGGACAGACGTCACACTGAACATCTCCAGCTCCAGCATCACAATCAGCAGAGAGTTTGGTCTTCTTCAGTTTCTCCACCAGTTCAGTCAGCATGGTGTTTCTAGATAAAGCAGGTCTTGTACTGAAGGTCTGTCTGCACTGAGGACAGCTGTAGACTCTCTTCTGATCCTCCTGATCCCAGCAGCCTGTAATACAGCTCTTACAGTAACTGTGTCCACAGGAAGTAGTCACCGGATCCTTCAGGAGATCCAGACACACTGGACACATCAACTCATCCTGAGAAAATCTGGCTTCTGCCATTTTACTGCTTGAATACAGAGACACAAACACACAACAGATCAACTACACTTCAGTTTCTCTTTCCCTGAAGTCACGTGATTAGGTTCCTGGTTCTGTGTTTGAGTGACGTGTGTAAAACAGGTTTATATGTGAGTCTTTAAAACAACTTCCTCATTCATGCTTCTGCTGCGTTTAGTTTTGGGCCGGTACCATTTTTGTTTCCACCAAGGACCGGTCCATCATACAGAGACAGCAGCCCATCACAAACCAATATATAGACCAGGGTTGTCCGGCCCATGAATGAATTTCAAATGGTCGGCAGCTCATCTGTTGAAATGTATTATAAGAGGTCACACAAAATTCTTTACAAATTCCTGAATGAACCAAAAGAAGAACAGCTGAACTGCTTTGAAGCATGACACACAAATCTATGACGGAGCACAAATTCAAAAGGGTTTAAAGATTTTTTTTTATTAACAGTTTTATGCATTTCTATTTATTCAAAATAAATGTGTTTATAGACTAAATAAGTCATGCTAGATATAATAAGTATTAAACACTACGTACTTATAATAGTTTAATCCTCAACACAACTCAAGCGACTGCTAATATAAACTTTTTTATGATTATGATGAAATATATATATATATATACCAGGATATATACACACACACAAATGTTGTGTTTTTATGTTTAATGGGGACTCTTCATAGGTGTAATGCTTCAACGTTTGAAAATGCTGCCAATTTTAAAACTAAAGAAACAAAAAAATATATAATGTGTATATAATGTGCACTGCTGTGACGTATAAATGTCTCTTTGCAGATAAATAAAGTTTCTTTATTCTCACCCATAAAGCTTTTTTATTGCTGCCAACCGATATGATGTGTTAGCTGTAAGAAAAAAGCTGCTACATAGAAACTACCTTTTACTTTGAGGTCCTTTGTAGAAATGCAGTGGAGTGAAAAGCATGATATTTGTGTTTCAAATATAGTGAAGAATAACACTCAAGTAAAATACAGATACTCAAAAAGTACAATGCTCAAGTAAATGTACTTTACTACGCTCTGTCTCTGGGCTTAGGTAGGGTAGGTAGAATATTCACATACTTGCAAAGTATCTATACTCAGTATGTCTGTTGAGGAACCATCAAAATAAAGTGTTAGCATACAATTAGCAGAAACACTACTAATACTCTACTGAACACTATCTCAATTATTAACAGGGTACTTGTCTAAAGGGTACCATCAAGTATTATTGTCATGGTGTGGTTTAGAGAAAAGAAGGAGCACTCGATGAGAATATAAAGTTAACGATTTTAATCATGCACATAAAGAAAAACTCGGGCAGACAGGCAGATAAACTAAACCACATCAAACATTGACAAGATCGGACAAACAGAACTGAAACCACAGGACTTAAATACACAACCTAAATACTTAATAAACGAGACACAGCTGAACATGATAAGACATTAACTAAAAGTAGGTCATACACATGGCACACGACAAAAACAACAACAAAAAGGAGTCCACGTATGACAATTATTACTTAAGTAGTATTTGTTCACTTTAAGTAAAGTAACAAGTAAAATGACAAGATATGAATTTATAAAGCATTATAACTATAAGAAATATAATCTATGGTAATTTAAAGAGATGAGTCATGTTCATTGTGTTCTATAAATTATTATTCAAAGCTTTTTTATTAAAGATTTTAAGACAGATTTTGTAAAATATCTTTCCAGACACATCTAAACTCTTCACAATCAAATTGTTAAGATCTAAAGCCCGAGACACGCTGCATGATTTCTGGCTGTCACAGACAAAAGACTGGTATCGTGAAACAATCACAGAGATTTCTGATTCTGATAACAGTCTTTTGTCTGGGACAGCTAAAAATGATGCAGTGTTTCTCAAGTTCAAGTGGCTTTTATTGTCATTTCAACTACATATAGCTGTGCAGTATATCGTGAAATGAGACAACATTTCTCCAGGAACCTGGTCCACTTCATTTCTAAATGTTGAGAATCCTGATGGCTTATGGGAAAAAGCTGTAGCCCAGTCTGGTTGGAAGAGCCCGAATGCTTCGAAACCTCTTTCCTGATGGTAGGAGTGTAAACCGTGTGTGTGAGGGGTGTGTGGGGTTGTCCACAATGCAGTGAGCTTTGCGGATGCAGCATGTGATGTAAATATCCATGATAGAGAGGGGAGAGACTCCAACGATCTTCTCAGCTGGATAGATAGAGGATAGCTGAAGGGTCTTGTGATCCGAGACGGTGCAGGTCCCAAACCAGGCAGTGATGCAACTGTGCTATAAAGTTATCTCCAGCTACTTTGAGAACGTAAAGAGTTTCAGCTTCTTAGGATCTAGCTGAAGAGAAGCCCTGTCCAAACCCAGGCCTTCAAACCCTCTCAGTACAGAGAAGAATTACTTCTACCAGTTTGAGTTCTCCGAGTTAAAAGTCTTTGTTTGAAGTAAATCCTGAAAACAACTGACTTCGTAGATGCACCAGTCCAGGTCCTTCTTCTTTTTAAGAAGGTTCAGTGCACTTTTTGGGTACCAGTGCAGCTTAACTGTCCCAAAAAAAAAGTACACTAAATATGATTGAACTGGTTTGTTTATAGGCTAGAATCTTGAATATGATCCACTATTTTGCAGAATAGTAACGAATTGTATTACGTATATGTTTTGTATGACATGTTCCTGAAACATGTTTTCTCCACCCTGACTTTACTAGAAGTGTTGCTATCAGTCCACAAAAACAATACATGCTTTCAGGTCACATATTTAGCATTAATTCATTAATATAAGCTAAATATGTTATTAATATTAATATTAGTATATTATTAGAAAAATTAAGTTAGAATGTACTTAAAAACCACAAAGATATGAAGACTTCATGTTGTTACAAATTTGCCATTTCTATCCCAAAATGATAGAGTTCATGTGGTATTTATTTTGTTTTCTCTGTTGAAGGTAAATACTCACAAAACCTGCTTCTTCAGAATAAAATAATATAAACATTTCAAATTATTTCCTCAGAAATTGTAAGATGGTGTTGGCATATGATGACACAGGAAATATTCAAAGTACTTCCTGGATTATTTTTTATTATTTAAAGAATTTAATGTGGCAAGCAGATCCTTTATTTATTCACTGATTTATTTACATGTTATTGAATGTCTGACAGTGTTGTCAAAAAAGTGTGGACAAAACTTCACCACAACAACAAAACCTTTAAAAATTTATTGAGCATTATGGGTAGAATCTCTGTTCAGTCTGCTCTGATTCATCAACACAGTTTCACTGATGATCCGTAACCAACCAAAAACCCAGGATAGAGCGTCTGAGTGAATGTGGTCTGGACTGTGTGGATGAGGCTCATTGTGTCAGAGACGCTGTAGAAGGACAGAGTTCCTGCTACCTGATCCACAAACACTCCTATTCTGCTGCTGATGATGGGCTTCACAGAGAGACGAGTCACATTGTCATCGTGTCTGAATATGTATCTAGAGGAAGAGCACTCCAAACTCCAGGACTGATCATTAGATCCAAACTCAACACCCTCTCCCTTCCTGCTGATGTTCTTATATGACACTGATATAAACACATCTCCACTCCACTCCAGCTCCCAGTAACAGCATCCACACACACTTTCTATACACAACACCTGACGAAAATAATCAAATCTGTCTGGATGATCAGGATACGACTGATCTGTGTCGGTGTAAGTAATCTTTCTGTTGTTCTCAGAAAGACGGAGATGTTTATTCACTGTGTTCAGATCCAGAGTAAGCTGATGGGAATCTGATGGAGATAAAACACATCAGAATCAGGAATTATGAATATTTTAACTTGATCTTGGCTGAACTATATTTAGTGAGTTTTCTGCTTATTACTGACTTACATCGTAGGAAGTCGTTCCTGGTTCTGGGAACAATGTTGCTGAATGTAACTGTGGAAATCAACAGACATGAACAGAGTTATTCTCATGGTCCTGCATCATTCCTAAGACATTTCTAACATGATGTTCTTCATGATATGAGATGATGATGATGGACTGGTTTCTGAGAGCAGATCAATCTCCAGCACTTTACCTCTGTCTGAGATCTTCTTCAGCTCCTCTTTGCAGAAATCCTCCAGTTTGTGTCTCAACTGATGAACAGATACTCTCAGTTCAAACAAAGAGATGACAGAAATGAAGACATTG
The DNA here is from genome assembly GCF_018831695.1 of Puntigrus tetrazona. Classification (NCBI taxonomy): domain Eukaryota; kingdom Metazoa; phylum Chordata; class Actinopteri; order Cypriniformes; family Cyprinidae; genus Puntigrus; species Puntigrus tetrazona. Next base: position 694,134 of record NW_025048699.1, read on the forward strand.
TCATTTACGTCTGTAGATTCAGGAGGAGCTGAGAGAGACTGGAAACTCTACAGAAAACAGAAATCAAACTCATCAACTCCACACTTCACCCGATAACATCAGATCTGACTGATATTTAGAAACTCAATCCAGATCTTTCACAGAATCTGCTTCATTCTTCTCATATTAATTATATCATATTGGAGCTACATATTCTAGTACTTGTCACTTATACTCTAGGTGAACTTTCTAGGAAACAGTTTAGATGATAAAACATCTGCTAAGAAGATAAATGTCCATCTAAAACCTCAAACACATCAGTGGAGTCCTATTGGAGAGCTGAGTATATTTGCTCAAAAGCAGCTCAAGGGGATTAGATTGATGACCATTATTTATAAATTAAAAAATGCTGAAACTTAACAAGGACACAGAGTTTTGATTTAATAATTCAGAAATCACAGAATTTAATGCAAAATCAAGCAAATATTTTTATTTTTTCAGAAGAGGATCAGATGAGAGTCTGACTGATGATTACATAATAAGCACTTCGATAATAATAATAAACATAATTACACTTCAATAATAATGAAGTTTCTCTGTCACAGCAGGATCTGCTCAAGTCCAGTCTGATCTGTTCTTCTAGATGTGTGTTACCTGCAGGAACTGGATGTGATCCTGTGTGTGTGAAAGCTGCTCCAGCTCAGCGTCTCTCCTCCTCAGATCATTGATCTCCTGCTCCAGTCGCTCCAGTCGTCCTTCAGCTCGACTCACTGCTTGCTTTTCCTGATCTCTGATCAGTCGTATCAGTTCAAAGCGTCTTCTCTCAGTGGAGCGGATGATCTCAGTAAAGATCTTCTCACTGTCCTCCACTGCTGTCTGAGCAGAGCGCTGTTAAACACACAGTGATTCAGGCTTTAGTGAATCTGAACTGAGACTGAGACAAACTTCTCTTCTTCTCCAGACTCACCTTATGAGACTCCACAGCCTCTCTCAGCTGCTGCAGATCTTTCTCTTTCCGCTGGATTCTCTGCTGGAGCGTCTTCTGAGTCTCCTTCAGCTGCTTCTGCAGGACAAACAGATGATAGTGAATCTCACAGAAAACTACTGACACTAAATCATCATGAGATAAGATGAATCCAGGAAAAGTGGAGCTGATAACTAATGGCTGTAGGGTTAAACTCCAGAAATAATAAGTTACAATTATACATTAAATAACATGAAGATCATGGCTTGTTTTACACCGCAAGCATATGTATCATAAAAGTGAAAGTAACACAGACATAGAGCTTTACACTTTTTTTATGCTCTCTGTAATTAGGATGCGTCTCTAGTTTGAACACAGGATTATTGGATCACTGCACTGAATATTAACTTGATCTCTAGTGTTAAATACCTGTTTCTCTGTCCTCTGGTCTGCAGCTGGTATAATGTCATGGTTTTTATGTTCAATAATTGTACACAGCACACATATACATGTCTGATCAGTGCGGCAGAAAACCTCCAGGATCTTCTCATGTTTCTGGCAGATCATCTCCTGCAGTCGTCCAGTGGCTTCGGTCACTTTGTGTGGTTTACGTGAATGAAACTCCTCATGCCGCTCAAAATGAGTTTGACAGTAAGACTCCAGACACACCAGACAGGACTTGACGGCTCTGTATTTTCTTCCAGGACAGACGTCACACTGAACATCTCCATCTCCAGCTCCAGCGTCACAATCAGCAGAGAGTTTGGTCTTCTTCAGTTTCTCCACCAGTTCAGTCAGCATGGTGTTTCTAGATAAAGCAGGTCTTGTACTGAAGGTCTGTCTGCACTGAGGACAGCTGTAGACTCTCTTCTGATCCTCCTGATCCCAGCAGCCTGTAATACAGCTCTTACAGTAACTGTGTCCACAGGAAGTAGTCACTGGATCCTTCAGGAGATCCAGACACACTGGACACATCAACTCATCCTGAGAAAATCTGGCTTCTGCCATTTTACTGCTTGAATACAGAGACACAAACACACAACAGATCAACTACACTTCAGTTTACCTTTCCCTGAAGTCATGTGATTTCTGTTTTCATGGTTCTGTGTTTGAGTGACGTGTCTAAAACAGGTTTATCTGTGAGTCTTTAAAACAACTTCCTCATTCCTGCTTCTGCTGCGTTTAGTTTTGGGCCGGTACCATTTTTGTTTCCAACAAGGACCGGTCCATCATACAGAGACAGCAGCCCATCACAAATCAATATATAGACCAGGGTTGTCCGGCCCGTGAATGAATTTCAAATGGTCGGCAGCTCATCTGTTGAAATGTATTATAAGAGGTCACACAAAATTCTTTACAAATTCCTGAATGCACCAAAAGAAGAACAGCTGAACTGCTTTGAAGCATGACACACAAATCTGTGACGGAGCACAAATTCAAAAGGGTTTAAACATTTTTTTTTTATTAACAGTTTTATGCATTTCTATTTATTCAAAATAAATGTGTTTATAGACTAAATAAGTCATGCTAGATATAATAAGTATTAAACACTACGTACTTATAATAGTTTAATCCTCAACACAACTCAAGCGACTGCTAATATCAACTTTTTATGATTATGATGTATAGGATATATACACACACACAAATGTTGTGTTTTTATGTTTAATGGGGACTCTTCTACGGCCTAAAGTAATTGTCCTAGTCATATAAGTGCATAGTGTGCAATCATTGCAGACAACACAGTGCACGACTAAAAGAACTGCAAAATTCGAGAGATATTGATAGCAGCAAAATGAGATGCAAAGACAGCAAGTAAACAGTATGAATAGTAGGCAAAACAATGTAAACAATCAAGTAATGAATAAATGTAAGTATAAGTGTAAGTTCAGGCACTATGTAAATGGGCTGTGTGAATGTAAAGTTTAAAGGGAATTCAAACGGTTCAGTCCACTTCATTTCTGATTGTTGAGAATCCTGATGACTTGTGGGAAAAAGCTGTAGCCCAGTCTGGTTGTGTGCTTCAAAACCTCTTTCCTGATGGTAGGAGTGTAAACCGTGTGTGTGAGGGGTGTGTGGGGTTGTCCACAATGCAGTGAGCTTTGCGGATGCAGCATGTGATGTAAATATCCATGATAGAGAGGGGAGAGACTCCAATGATCTTCTCAGCTGTCCTCGCTATCCTCTGAAGGGTCTTGCGATCCGAGACGGTGCAGGTCCCAAACCAGGCAGTGATGCAGCTGTGCTATAAAGTTATCTCCAGCTACTTTGAGAACGTAAAGAGTTTCAGCTTCTTAGGATCTAGCTGAAGAGAAGCCCTGTCCAAACCCAGGCCTTCAAACCCTCTCAGTACAGAGAAGAATTACTTCTACCAGTTTGAGTTCTCAGAGTTAAAAGTCTTTGTATGAAGTAAACCCTGAAAACAACTGACTTCGTAGATGCACCAGTCCAAGTCCTTCTTCTTTTTTAAAAAGGTTCAGTGCACTTTTTGGGTACCAGTGCAGCTTAACTGTCCCAATAAAAGTCTACTAAACATGATTGAACACGTTTTCAATAATGTTTCTTTACAATAACTGCAATGACGACCATCAACAACCCTGACCACACTCCACACAGAATCAGTGTCAGTGAATGAGAACGTGTTTTATTACTGCACTCAGCGTCAGTCGAACCCGTTCCTTTCTGGATCGTTTTCTTACCAAGAGCCTCACAGCTGTTACAGAGAGATACAGTACTCAAGTTAAACTATACATACATCTCTTGAGAGAAAAAATGACAAAGTACACAAGGTGTCAGCGTTTAAAAATTTGCATAACCATTTGCAGAATGATATCACTATTACGAGGTAAATTCCCATCTGCCTTTCTCATTACATTTGGTGATTTCAACGAGACTCCTAATAACAATATTGACAGGTTTCCCTCAAGGACAACTGGTCATATTATTAAGCCTCTCATTACTGATTTTTGTTCATTGATCTTTCTTCAATTGATTCATTCACCTGGTTCAAATACGATACGTCTAAAAAGTCTCCAATCGACCTTTGATTGGTTTCAGAATATCTATCTCCATTCATCTACTCTTGTGAAGTCTGTCCGGCTCCTTTAACAGAACATGCGGGAATTTCTTTGCTCCTATTGAATGTAAGAAGACAAATAATAGAAGTTCAGGATATATATTTTCATGTCTTTCTAACTTTTATCAGAATCCTTCAATGTTTGTGACTGTGAAATATTTTTTAGATAGAGTTGATCAATTCATACATATTCCCTGTATGTAAAAGTGTTCACTTCCAGCTGGTCTGGTGAATGACTTTATATTGTACACTGTAATAAATATTTGTAATTCTAACTGTAAAATTGTAACAGTAAGATTTAGCAGGTTAACAGTAAATTCCTGTACTATATACAGAGAAAAACTAATACATACATCAGACATTTAATGTAATTGTACAATAAAATGCTATTAATTTTACCCTTTTTTAAATAAAAGAATAGAACATTTCAATGTATAATTTACAGTCAGAACTGTAAAATGATATTCCCAGAATTCCCTATTCCCTAAAGTATTTTATTTCAAAATTATTGCATTATTCATGCGTTTTACTGTGATGGGGTTTTGTGTTTGTATGAATGACTCTATATATATTAATTATATATTAATACTTCTGCTTGTGATGAGCTTTTAATACTTTGTGTGCTTTCTCTTTTTTCCACCATTATTACGGTGGTGTCAGCATGTTAGAAGTACAAAAACTGATTTTGGCTTACATGCAATTGTTCTTGTTTTTAAATTACAGTTTTATCCTGTAAATTGTACCGTTTTGGGCTGCAAATGTGTTTACAGTTTTTCTGTATTGTTTTACAAGCTGCCAGCATCTTTTTTTGTAAAAAAATGACAGAATTTGTTTTTGGGTTCTCCAGCTGCAGCACAGCAGTGAGGATGATGATGACGAAGATGATCAGCCAATCAAGCGCCATCCTAAACAGTGATGTGCCGCAGGTTGAATTCATCAGTCGGTTGCAGCTCTGTACCGTAGCTCTGTCTCGAGTGTCAGCCTTCTTCCTCTTCCTCTTGTTGTCTTCTCTCTTCTTCCTCTCTCTGTTTCCGAGCATCAATGAATCCAGCAGCAGCTTTTCCGCCGACGAAGGCTCCGACAGCAGCTCCGACAGCAGCTCCGACGCCTAAAGCTCCACCCACAACAGCTCCAGCAGCAACCGCACCATAGAGAAGAGCCTTACTGTAATTCACTTCTGGCTTTCTCACTCTCTGCCTCTGTTCTTCCTCTCGTCTAAATTTCCAAGCGTCCTCATACATCTGATCACTGTAGTGTCCTCCATTCTTCTCTATCATCGTGTCAGTCCTCTGCTGCAGATCATCGACCTGTTTTCTGTTTTTCCGATCTTTATTATCGAACACCTGATATCTGCCTCCACACTGATCTACTACACGCCTGAACCTGCTGTTCTCTTTAAAGACTTGCTCCATGCTCTTTCCTTTCAGCTGATCTCCATGAGTGAAAAGGATGATGGAGTATTTTAACACCTTCTCACCAAACATCATCTCGATCATCTGAGGAATCTTCTCCTCCTGCTCAGTGATCTTCATATTTACATTAAACACGATGAGGAAAGCGTGAGGTCCAGGACTGGTTAGATAAACGCTTCTCATGATCTCGTTCATTAAACGTTCAGAACTCATCTCCGAGTCGAAGAACCCGGGAGTATCGACTACAGACACAGATCTGCCTGAAACAGTGCCGTGCTTCTCTGAACATTCACGAGTTTCTGAACCTGAATCAGATTCAAACTCTTTCTTTCCCAGTATTGTGTTTCCAGCTGAACTTTTCCCAGCACCGCTTTTTCCCAGCAGCATAATCCTTCTAAACGACACGCCGGAGTGTTGGATACTGATGGGAATACTTTGCCAGGGATTTCTGGAAACTGTGTGTAAAAAGAAAAAAGTTGATATACAGTAAATGGTTTGTTGCATTTTTACAGTTTTACTGTTTTTTTAAATCTGAAAACTTTTGTTTTATTATAAATTTTTCTTAGAAACTCTGTGAAATATATATATATATATATATATATATATATATATATATATATATATATATATATATATATAATTTTCCTATTGATCTAAAACAGACTTACGGTTCTTTAAGTTGTTCTGGAATATTTTAGTTATCAGAGACTTCACTTGGTCGCTCTGCCCTTTTTTCTTGTTGTTAAACACGTGCCATCTGCCCTCGTAGTTCTGAGTAAGTTTCTTCAAGAACGCGTTATCATTAATGACATGATTAATCTTCATGTTCTCATCCTCCAGCTCGTCTCCTCTGGTGAAGATGATCCAGGTTTTCTTCAGGAGTGTTTCTCCCAGCAGCGCTTCAACCTCCTCCACAGTTTTCTTCTCTTCTTCAGTGAATCTCTGAGGCTGGAGAACCAGGAGAAACGCACACAAGTCTGCTTCACACTTCTGTAGAACCTCTTCGTATTTCCCGAGCTCTTCTTTACTCAGCTCTGCGCCAGAAAATCCCGGCGTGTCATAAACAGCGATCAGTAATCCACAAACATGGCCGACTTCTGCAGCAATATTTTGAGTGACGGGTCTGTAGCTTTCCATTGAACTAAAAGCTTGTCGTCCCAGTATCGTGTTTCCCGTTGAACTTTTCCCAGCTCCTGTTCTTCCCAGCAAGACCAAATTCAAACACACTTTTGGCATTAAGTGTGTTCCCTCCATTTTTAATCCAGAACCTAGAAATAAATAACATAAAATAATAAATAAAAATTTAGGTCCATGTATGTTTTGACCATTTAATTTTCTATTTGACCCAAAGTGCTTTGTCTCCATTTCTAAGCATTGCCCCCTAAATGTATATAACTGCAATGAAACACTCCCTTACTGAGATTTCTTGAAGACTTCTTGAAGACTATAGCGACGCACAGACAAGTTCTCAATAAAGAGTAACTTCTGCTATACCGTGAATCATAGTATTATTTTTGTGTTTCATTTATGGTTTCAATAAAGTAAATGGCAGAAAACATCTATTGGACTCTCATTTCTTAATCCGCACCCTTAAAAGTTATTTTTAAATATATTATGTCTCCACTAATTTTAAAGAACTTAAAAAGGCTGTTTGTGTTGCTCTTTTGTTTAATACGTCAACCATAAAAACTTCTTAAAATGCTTACGTTTAAGTGCAACAGATATTATTTTATAATTTTACTGGAATTTTATTTTAGAAACATAGAGTGCTTATGTATTTCATTGTCAATCAAAATCTCACCTTTTTCTTCTTGTTTTCTACATTCCTCCTCTTTCGGTCGGTTTTCTTCAGACGTCTGGGGTTTCTCTGCAATCTCCTCTTGCACTGGTTTCTTCTCTTGTCGTTTTCTTTCTTCCTCCCTCAATCTCTCCTCTATCTCTCTCCGTTTCTGCTCTTCCTCTCTCAGTCTCTGGTCTTCTTCTTCTTGTCTGGATCTCAAAGCGTCTTCAAGCATCTGATGAGTGTAGTGTCCTCCTCCGTTCTGCTCTATCATTGTGTCAGTCTTCTTCAGTAGATCATTCACCTGCTTTCTGTTATATATGTCTCTGTTGTTGAACACCTGATATCTGCCTCCGCACAGATCAACTATATCTCTCATTCTACTGTTCTCCTCGATGAGTTCCTCTATAGGCTCTTTCAGCTGATCTCCGTGAGTGAAGAGGACGATGGAGTATTTTAACACCTCCCGACCAAACATCATCTTGATCTCCTGAGGAATCTTCTCGTCCTGATCGGTGAGTCTCATATTCACCGGAAACACGATGAGGAAAGCGTGAGGTCCAGGACTGGATAAATACACACTTCTCGACATCTCTATCGCAAATTGTTCAGGACTCATCTCTGTGTTGAAGAAAGCAGGAGTGACGACTACAGACACAGATCTGCCTGAAACAGTGCCGTGTGCTTCTGAACATTTATTGCTCACTGATCTCATTCTCTCAGATCTGAACGCTCTCTGTCCCAGGATTGTGTTTCCTGCTGCACTTTTCCCAACATTACTTTTACCCAGAAGAACGATTCTTCTGGACGAGAGACTGACATCAGGAAGCCCCTGCACTGGTGCGTCTGACACTGAAAATGGGTCACACAATTACTCATTTTACCTCAACATGTATTTTGCATACTACAATAACAGTAAATAACAATATTTAGCTCAAAATGGCGACTGTAATCACTACTGCTGAAAGCACTTAAAACACTGTTCCCCAGTTTCACAGACCTGGCTTAAGCCTAATCCTAGACTAAAAGGTAAGCCTGAGATGAAAGAAACTCATCGTAAACATTTATGTGTGCTTTTGTTTTGTCTCGAGATGCACACCAGTAGATAACATGTTTATAAAAACTACTCGTGTCCTTATTAAACTGTGGCCTATTCCTGACTTAGTCTAAGCCCTGTCTGTGAAACCAGGCCTATATTTGACCCTGGCGCACAAAACCAGTCTTACGTCACTGGGGAATATTTGTAGCAATACCCAAAAATACATTGTATGGGTTTTTGATCAGTAATATGCATTGCTAAAACTTCATTTGGAGAACTCTAGAACCCCAAAATTCCAGATTTTTAAATAGTTGTTTCTCAGACAAATATACAAACAACTATATCAATGGAAAGCGTACTTATTCAGCTTTCAGATGATGTATAAAACTCAGTTTCTAAAAACTGATTTATGACTGTTTGTGGTCCAGGGTCACATATGTAAATGTTTTTCTTTTCTTGTCTTTCTCCATTATCCAGCTATACACAACTAAAAGGTAATAACTAAAATAGCAAGTTTGATAAACAATAAATCTGCATGAATTCACCTTTCTTTTCTGTTGCATTAGAGACATTCTGGAAAACGTGTGTGTATGTGTGTGTTCATACATGATTTTATCATCTCTCAGCTAAATAAGAGTAAATTCAACTTTTATCATGATATACACAGACTGTCGAACATGATTACATGATTTTCAAAAGGAGTTAAAGACACGGCTCTTCCAAATTTATTTAGTTCGAAGGCACTTCATTTACCTGCTTCACTAAAAAACACCTTTTCTCTGTCAAAGCATAACCATTTAAATGGACTTACTGTTGGGACGATCTAACTCCGGACTACTTCTGTCTGCTGCAAAACACAAGAACGCAAGCTGTTAGTAACCCTCACCAAAAAGAAGAAGTATACTTCAAGATTAATTCATTGAGTATACTTCAGTTCAAGTTTGTTTTTAAGTATACAGATATCAGTGTACTTGTATGTGCACGGTTTCAAAACTCCATAGCTAGTATATAAAAGTACACTAAATAGAGCTGTCACGGTGTGGTTTGCAAGAGACAGAGCATTCAACGAGCAAAAATAAAATTAAACAATTTTAATCTTCTAGGAGTGAAATAAACACTACAGTTACAGGCTGGCAGGCAGACAGGACACAAAACCACACGCATTAAAAGACAATAACGGTCCATTAAACAGAAGCAAACTGGAACTTAAATACACGCAGGAATTGACTAAACTAACAAGACACAGCTGACGACAAATTAGACAATTAACAGAAAGTAGGTTACATGGAACACATGGCACAGGACAAAACGACAACAAAAGAGTCCACGTGCTTCCAGACGTCATAAATCATCTTCTGAATATGACTAACGTGTCATTGCCATGTACAGAAATGATAATAAAAGTAAAAGTACACTTTGTAAGTATACTTTACGTGGACTTTACATAAAACTGTAGGTGAATTACTATGTCCCTATTTATGCATTTGTATGTTTAGTTGCATGAAAATCTGAAAACACAGCGTATCTGCTTGTAAACAATAACATTTTATCCCAACATCGTGAATTATTATTATTATCGTGAATACAGAAATAAATAACATTAAATAATAAACAAAAAGCTGGGGGTGAGTGTGAATTGGATTCAGAATGAAGATGGAGTCGATCATCAACTTGGCATGTTCACGGTTCAACATTGTGTTAAATAATACATTCATTCTGTTACACAGCTGATGCAGTTTCATGTCTGATGAGGATTAGATGTAGAAGATGCGTCTGAAAGCTCTAAAATGCTGCCTTCGAAGACAGGAAGACCGTTTTATCTGTTATTTTTCGATATATGCCTACTGTAAAGTAGTTTCCAGACACACTGCTGTAGTGTTATTACTGAGCGCTACAGAATTATTTTGCATTCTGACACATAATTGCAGAAACATTTGCAATGATACAGTCTACATGTTTTGTGGTTAGTCAGATCTTACCTTTACTCTGAGCCATTTTTACGCTCAACTTTAAAGCGAAAGTGAAACGAGCAGAGATAAAGACTCACGAGCGCACCTCTGTGGATGAACTGATATTACACGTCAAAACAAGTTTACCCGCTTTCTTATTTACAGGAATCTTAAAGAATGTTTATTTCATAAGTCGCCCTGATCTCCGAGATACAAACCTTGAAATGAATTGCTTGTTGTGTTAAACTTTAGTAAATCCTCTTCATGAACAGATTTATTCTGCAGTCTGTTTCAGTGTACTGTGCTCTGCTTTCATGTGACACGTTCTGCTCCCTTCTACTTCAAGACTTTTCCGTGTCAAGTGGATTGCAACATCAGGCTGTGCTACCCCTCTGTTGTGTGCAAGCGGCCATATCTTGTTTTCCTCAGCACTAAAATAGCTTTTTTTCCTAAAAGAGCCTTCACGAGTGTGTCTTTTTTAAGATGACATTGCCTCTGGCAAACTTGACGTTGCGTCTTGGAAGACATCTGGGTCTTGCTTCAGACGATGCACACCTGTGTTTCTGGATGGATTGTTACCTGGCGTTAGGTGATGGACAATAGCCGACATGCCTGTGATGGGTAATGCTGGGACAAAAACCCGTTCCGTCGAGATTTTTGGATTCTGGTAGAGCCCCGGCCTACACTGTGGACTGAGAGGGCATGTGAGGTTCCCACAGGACACTGGAAGAGGCAGCCTCCATGGCGTTTTGGTAGGGATCCCAATTCGTCGGTCATATCCGACGAGACTCAGAGTAACTGACTGAAAGGGAACCTCTACGTCTGTAACCTTCGTTCCCTGATGAAGAGAAAGGAGATGATGGGTCGGGTCGCTGGCTCGGCTCCTCAGCGAAAACCTGAATATGCGCCGCAGCCGCTGCTTATTTATACTCACGCTGTGATCAGCGGCAGCTGGATGCAATTATCACATGCCAATGTTCATTGGCTCATTTTAATACACTAGAAGCAGATTGGTCCTGAAGTGAGATCCCAATTCGTCTGTCATATCTGACCTGTCATATCAGGGAACAGGGGTTATATATGTAACGGACACGTTTTCAGTTAATCAACCGAGAGTTCATGGTTTAGCAGACGGTAAATTAACCCTGCTTTCTGGTACACCCCCAGATCAGTTTCTCTCAGATAACTGTTTAAATGCTCTGCTGCACTTTACTGACAACCCTTTACCATCCTGATCCACCTCATGATGCACCACCTTCAGGCTGAATAATGTTATGATATGGCATGTATAATTTTAGGAATGTACATTTCTGCAAATATGGAAAGTGACAGTCACAGGTGATAACACGATCGGTATTAACTAATGAGTAACTCCATTTAATCAACTTATTGACTGCTGTTAATGTAGTATTTATTTTGTTTTCTCTGTTGAAGCTAAATACTCAAAACCTCAATACTCAAATACTCAAAATAACAAAACCTGCTTCTTCAGTATAAAAAGTATAACATTTCAAATTATTTCCTCAAAAATTGTAAAATGGTGTTGGCACAGATTATGTTTTATTATTTAAAGTATTTTAAAACTATATAATTAATATAGTTTCTGCAGAGGTGAATATGGCAGGCAGATTCTTTATTTATTTACTGCTTTATTTACATTTTATTGAATGTCTGACAGTGTTGTCAAAAAGTTTTCCAAAAAAAATTATGAATGATTGAAGCCTCTCTGTGACAGTGTTTTAGATGTAGTAAGAAGAGAATAAGTGTAATTGATTTGATAAACTTCAATTAAAGGGAACAATTGTTTTCAATGCACTCTATTACTGATCTATTATTAATTCTAACATCAACAATTGAAAACATTAGCTTTTATAAATGTAATAGAAGTTACAGTTGCTGGACATGTTTTGTCCCATGTGTCACAAATCATCTTCATCTAAACTGAAATATCATCCACACCATATCAGTCTATTTCATTACCGCATGATTTCTCTGAAACCGGTCTACTAGTATAAATTCAAGAAACCATGCAGTGTAGTTCACAAAACAGGAACGGATCTAGTCAGAGCTCTAATGTAGATCTTCTCAGAGCATTATGGGTAGAATCTCTGTTCTGTCTGTTCTGATTCATCAACACAGTTTCACTGATGATCCATAACCAACCAAAAACCCAGGATAGAGCGTCTGAGTGAATGTGGTTTGGACTGTGTGGATGAGGCTCATTGTGTCAGAGACGCTGTAGAAGGACAGAGTTCCTGCTCCCTGATCCACAAACACTCCTATTCTGCTGCTGATGATGGGCTTCACAGAGAGACGAGTCACTTTGTCACTGTGTCTGAATGAGTAACTGGAAGAAGAGCACTCCAAACTCCAGGACTGATCATTAGATCCAAACACACACTCATCACCCCATCCCTTTCTGCTGATGTTCTTATATGACACTGATATAAACACACCTTCACTCCACTCCAGCTCCCAGTAACAGCGTCCACACACACTCTCTCTACACAACACCTGACAAAAATAATCAAATCTGTCTGGATGATCAGGATACGACTGGTCTGTGAGATTGTAAGTAATCTTTCTGTTGTTCTCAGATAGACGGAGACGTTTATTTACTGTGTTCAGATCCAGAGTAAGCTGATGGGAGTCTGATGGAGATAAAACACACCAGAATCAGGAATTATGAATCTTTTCATGTTCAGTGTATGATCAGTGCCTCAGTACAGAGGAGCAGATATCCTGAGCTAATCATCATTTACATCTTTACATTTACATTTACATGTTTTCTTAATAACTTACATTGTAGGAAGTCGTTCCTGGTGCTGGGAACAATGTTGGTCAGTGTTTCTGTGGAAATCAACAGAAATGAACAGAGTTATTCTCATGATTCTGCATCATTCCTAAGACATTTCTAACATGATGTTCTTCATGATATGAGATGATGATGATGGACTGGTTTCTGAGAGCAGATCAATCTCCAGGACTTTACCTGAGATCTTCATCAGCTCCTCTTTGTAGAAATCCTCCAGTTTGTGTCTCAGCTGATGAACAGATTCTCTCAGATCATCCAAAGAGATGAAAGAAATGAAGACATTGTCATTTACGTCTGTAGATTCAGGAGGAGCTGAGAGAGACTGGAAACTCTACAGAAAACAGAAATCAAACTCATCAACTCCAAACTTCACCCGATAACATCAGACCTGACTGATCTTTAGAAACTCAATCCAGATCTTTCACAGAATCAGCTTCATTCTTCTCATATTTATTGTATCACAGAGGTACAGATTCTATTATACTATAGCTATACTTTCTAGTGTAGTTTAGTAATAGTTTAGATGATAAAACATCTGCTAAGAAGATAAATGTCCATCTAACAGCTTAAATGCATCAATGGAGTCCTATTGAAGAGCTGAGCATATTTGCTCAAGAAAAGCAGCTCAAGGCTATGATCAGATTGATGACCATTATTTATGTGTTACCTGCAGGAACTGGATGTGATCCTGTGTGTGTGAAAGCTGCTCCAGCTCAGCGTCTCTCCTCCTCAGATCATTGATCTCCTGCTCCAGTCGCTCCAGTCGTCCTTCAGCTCGACTCACTGCTTGCTTTTCCTGATCTCTGATCAGTCGTATCAGTTCAGAGCATCTTCTCTTAATGGACCGCATGATCTCAGTAAAGATCTTTTTACTGTCCTCTACTGCTGTCTGAGCAGAGCGCTGATAAACACACAGTGATTCAGGCATCAGTGAGTCTGAACTGAAACTAAGACAAACTTCTCTTCTTCTCCAGACTCACCTTATAAGACTCCACATCCTCTGTCAGCTGCTGGAGATCTTTCTCTTTCTGCTGGATTCTCTGCTGGAGCGTCTTCTGAGTCTCCTTCAGCTGCTTCTGCAGGACAAACAGATGATAGTGAATCTCACAGAAAACTACTGACACTAAATCATCATGAGATAAGATGAATCCAGAAAAAGGAGCTCATAACTAATGGCTATAGGTTCAAACTCTAGAAAGGATGGCTATTATAAGTGAAACTGACACTGATGTAGATGTTTATACTGACAGTGTTTCTGCTGTAATTAACGGCTCTAAACAGAAAACAGATTAATTAAGTGAAGCTATAAATGACTGAAAACATCTGGATTCTGCCACATTTACTAAACAATGCATTTAACTTGTATTTTGATAGAAGTATATATTTTGTTAAACATGAATAGTTCACTCAATTATTTTATGTTGTTTAACCTACGCCTATTATACAAAAGATTGTGTTTTCAGCAAACAGTGAAACTTCTTTCAGCTGCTGTTTATTTCCGCTGCTGTGTGACTGCTGTAAAATATTAATATGTTGCTGATATAAACACATATGAAATGAGTTTCAGCAATACCTCATCAGAGTCTAGTGTTAAATACCTGTTTCTCTGTCCTCTGGTCTGCAGCTGGTATAATGTCGTGATTTTTATGTTCAATAATTGTACACAGCACACATATACATGTCTGATCAGTGCGGCAGAAAACCTCCAGGATCTTCTCATGTTTCTGGCAGATCATCTCCTGCAGTCGTCCAGTGGCTTCGGTCACTTTGTGTGGTTTACGTGAATGAAACTCCTCATGCCGCTCAAAATGAGTTTGACAGTAAGACTCCAGACACACCAGACAGGACTTGACGGCTCTGTATTTTCTTCCAGGACAGACGTCACACTGAACATCTCCAGCTCCAGCGTCACAATCAGCAGAGAGTTTGGTCTTCTTCAGTTTCTCCACCAGTTCAGTCAGCATGGTGTTTCTAGATAATACAGGTCTTGTACTGAAGGTCTGTCTGCACTGAGGACAGCTGTAGACTCTCTTCTGATCCTCCTGATCCCAGCAGCCTGTAATACAGCTCTTACAGTAACTGTGTCCACAGGAAGTAGTCACCGGATCCTTCAGGAGATCCAGACACACTGTACACATCAACTCATCCTGAGAAAATCTGGCTTCTGCCATTTTACTGCTTGAATACAGAGACACAAACACAACAGATCAACTACACTTCAGTTTATCTTTCCCTGAAGTCACGTGATTAGGTTCCTGGTACTGTGTTTGAGTGACGTGTGTAAAACAGGTTTTTATGTGAGTCTGTAAAACAACTTCCTCATTCATGCTTCTGCTGAGTTTAGTTTTGGGCCGGTACCATTTTTTTCCCAGCCAGTCCATCATACAGAAACAGCAGCCCATCACAAACCAATATATAGACCAGGGTTGTCCGGCCCGTGAATTCATATCAAATGGTCGGCAGCTCGTCCATTGAAATGTATTATAAGGGGCCCACACGACATAATTTACAAATCGCGCTGTTTCACAAGGTGACACAAGGTGACAGTACTACATTTTAGGCCAGACATAGCAGTAAAACTTAAGTAACAATCTAGCTCATATACACTTCTAATTGTTTCGCTCAGGAGAATTCGTGAACATGCCAAAAGTGTAAGCGCCGCACAAATCTATGGCAGAGTGCAACGTGAGATCAATGGCGTTCCCTGTCTGTCAGTCATTTTGAGTTATTAAGTTCCATTGCTAGTCCATGCCCCTGACAGTGCTGAGATCCCGCCTTTTCTGTCCTTCTGGACGAATCGGCTCCTTCTGTTGTCATTCCAAAGGTTGGAAGTCCTTCCATTTTTAATTTAGGAACAGCGCATTGGCTTCTCCAGTAGTCATGTACTCATCTCTGATCCCCTATGGGCACCAATGTTAGTGAATTGCTCTGGGGCGATGGGATGGCTACTACCTCTACATGACATTAGTCTGGCACACATCGCTTGCCAACTGTTGCAGTGCTATCCATAGTAATGAGTTCAGGTTGTGAGGTTTTTCATTGGACCCCAGTCTGGTAGTGACTCTTGTAGTGACTGACAGACTGTGAACGTCTCGTAACCCTCGTTCTCTGATGGAAGGAATGGAGACATTATGTCTCTTTGCCACAACCTTGAACCATCACTGAGAGCTGAGACTCGGTTTCAGCTCCTCAGCAATCTGATGAGTGGTTACATCTGTAGCCTTTTTATACCTGCGTCATGGGGCGGAGCTCAGGATTAGTTAACCACTTGCCAAATTTCATTGGGGCTTTCTCTTATCAGAGCATATAAGGGAACAAGGGCTACATATGTAACCAAGACGTTTACGCACTACCATTAACAGCACTTTAAGACCAAATTACAGATATTTTTGTGTTATTAAAAGTTTTGTGCATTTCTATTTATTCAAAATAAATGTGTTCATAGACTAAATAAGACATGCTAGATATAAAAAATAGGTAATTATAATAGTGTTCAATTCTCAACACAACTCAAGCTACTGCTAATGTAAATTTTTATATGATTTTCTCCAAAATGCTACCTTTTATTAAGATATGTGTGACTTTCCAAATCATACCTATTGAAATTAATTTGCCACAGGTTAACTTCATTTAATTTTAACCGTCTCAGAGACACTCAAAGAGGTAGCTTTCATACGTGATACCGGTCTAGTAAACAGCTCATAGACAATTTGAGTTGTAAACAATGTGCTGTGAAAACTACAAACTCTTGAAGATGAAACAGGTGCAGCTTGAACACGTTTGTAAATGCTGACGATTTTAAAACTAAAGAAATAAAAAATATATTATGTGGAGTGCACTGCTGAAAATATAAGAATATAAGAAAATATTACACTTTTCAATGCACTTTTGTTGACTCTGTTCTGAAATATGACATTTATGGAATGTCAATATTTTTTTATTTTTTATATTTTAAGTACAGTAGATAATAAATACACTTATAAGCATTGTTACATCCTACAATGCATATTGCATCAAAAATCAAGACATTTTTACATACAAACTAAATGCATTTCTATTTTTTTCAAGCTCTAAAGGCGTAATATGATCGTATACATGCTATACGTTATATAAGTTTATACATGTGCAAAGACTAACATTAAAAATAAACATACTGTATCATTCCAGTCATTTAAAATTGTCAATTAAATACAGTTGAGTGAACCGGTAAAACGGCAATTACCTCAGAAATACAGACTATACATTTATAAATGAATCTTTAGTAAAGCAGTTTACAAGTGGGTAGAGGACCATTAACCTGCAGAAGATAAATAAGTGTGTGTGTGAGTGTGTGTGTGAGTGAGTGAGTGAGTGAGTGAGTGAGTGAGTGCTTTTGTACTGCTTTTTCACAAATGCTTTTTCAAAGTTAGTCACTATCAGTTCAGAGCTGACTGTGAGGAATTTGTTCAACTTTTTGTGTTTGATAGTGTGGTTTTATTCTTCCTCCACCAGATCAGAGAGCTGATCTTCTCTCTGCATTGAGACGAACCATAGTAGTAGAGAAGAGGGTCCAGAAACACACTTGCGCTCCCCAAACACAGAGCTATCACGTAATATTTGCCCTCCTCGGTGCCTCCTGCGGTGGATAAACGAACACAGTGATAAAACAAGATGCCATTGGTTGGTGCAAAGCAAATTACAAACACACTCAGCACAGCTATAGCCATAATCACAGCTCTCCTTTTCTTGTCTGAAGATGATGTTTTCGAGACATTAGGCGTGGTGGTGAGCACATATATGATGGCAGAGTAGCTCACTAAAGTGACGACCAGCGGCAAGAAGAAGTAGAGGCAGGAGAGGATGGAGAACAGGTACACATACACCTCTGCGTGATTCAGCACGTCGTGGCAGGTGACGCCCACATCCTTTATCTTGAACGTTTGCGATACGGAGAGAAGAGGAGCGCTAGCAGCGAGCGTCAGCATCCAGACCAGCGCGCACACGCATGTGGCTTTCCTTGCGCTCCTCCAGGTCAAAGAGGCGACGGGGAACACTACGGCCAGCAGCCTGTCCACGCTCATGCACATCATCAGCAGTATGGAGCAGTACATGTAGCAGTAGTACGCTGCGGTGAGCACGCGACACGCCGCTTCACCGAACACCCAATCTGAAGCGTTCAGCTGGTAGTGGATCTTCAGAGGAAGCAGCAGGGCGAAGAGCAGGTCCACACACGCCAGCTGAGACATGTAGATCACCGCCGGCTTCTTCTCTCTGATCCTGCAGGTGAACGCCACCAGGGCCAAAGCGTTGAGGGGCAAACTAATGAGGATGATGATGATGTACAACGAGGGCATGATCCGTGTGACCAGCGGGCCTTTGAGGAAGTTAACAGACTCCTCTGAGATGTTGAACGAGTCCTTTGTAGTCTTGCTGAGATTCAGATTGCTGCTGTTACCTGACTCTGTACGTGCGGTAATTTCTTCATAGTCGGGAACAAGATCAACGATGTCATCTGTAAACACATATGCAACAGATAAATACATAACAACGTTAAAACTTCTCACCACCACCAGACAAATACAGGGCTTCACTCTTATAATAGTTAGGCATAACCGACTGTTCTTATGGTTATTTTGACAGAATTGTGTATGCATTTATCGGTACAAGAGCCAGAGAAGGTGGCATGAGCCAAATCTGGTGTTCAAGTGCTTTGAGAGCATTATTTTCTGTTTGCATGTTTGCATGCTTAAAACAATAAGGTTTTGTGACAATGTACAGCAGTGGCCCGTCAACTGTCCTGAGCATCTTTTAGGGCCTCAGTCAGTTGGTTGAAATCGCCGGGGCCCCCCCACAGCCATGGGCCCCTATAATTGTCACCACCTTTCGCTCCACTAGCGATGGCCCTGCAGCTGACTGATTGACAAATATGACACCACTGCGCGATGGAGAATATAATACCCATGTGTAACCTGCTCTCATTAAAAAATTGTACCTGCATTTTTTGTGCAGCATCGTTTTATGTACCTTACTGCATGTTTCGGAGCAGTTTTAAAGAGAAATGTCCACAATATCTGCTTCGGTTACACATTGCAACGGTTCAGAAATCAAATATCCAGGTACTGTCCAAAAAATGAATGCTCTATCATGCTGGAAATATACCCTACACCAAATCCAACCCTAGTGTTTACTGAAGCAAAACTGCATTTGTTGATTGTTGAACCAATTGAACGAATTCGGTGAATCAATTGGTGAATCATGTGTTGAACCGTAACAATTATGTTGTCATTTGCTACTCAAATGACTGTGTGCAATATATTTTACAAATCAATATAAATATAATATTTACAAATCAAAATGAGCTTTTCCTCTTGAAATAGTGTGCTATGAACTATAGTCACGATCTCATGTCACGTGTTAAAAATGGGAAACTCTGGAAACTT
Organism: Puntigrus tetrazona; assembly: GCF_018831695.1. Taxonomy (NCBI): domain Eukaryota; kingdom Metazoa; phylum Chordata; class Actinopteri; order Cypriniformes; family Cyprinidae; genus Puntigrus; species Puntigrus tetrazona. The sequence continues at coordinate 713,567 of NW_025048699.1, forward strand.
TACCTGGAGGTATTTCCATGGAGCTGGTTGTGGGTTCATTTTCTGAGTTTGAGATTGTTCCGGGATATTCTCCAGAAACATTTTTGAAATAACCTCCATTCAAAAAGGACTCTTTTGCCGTTGTCTCATTGGTCTTAGTCTTAACAGTGAAATTGAGTTCGGAGACATCTGTAACCAAGCATACAAAACATTGCATTACCAGGTAAATAAAGGTGACTGTTGTAACTTATTAAACAGAGGCCGTGAAGAACATGTTCATCTTTACTGTAAATAGTACTGTAAGCACCCTGTCTACCGTAATTGATCAAATGCAGGTTTGGAAACTTTACCTGGAAGTATTTCCATTGATCTGTATGTGGGTTCGATTACTGAAGAGTTGGTTCCGGCATATTCATTTTTGAAATAATAATTCATCACCCAATCTGAAAAGGACTCATTTACCGTTGTCTCACTGGTCTCTGTCATAACAGTGTCATTGAGTTCAGAGCCATCTGTAACCAAACATACAAAACATTAGGTTTTTATTGCATTACCAGATAAATAAAGGTGACACATTTCAGAGGCCGTGAAGAACATGTTCATCTTAATATAACTCCAGTCAAAAAAAAAACAGTAATTTACCGTTAATAGTACTTTTAGTACCCTGTTTATTGTTATTTATCAAATGCATGTTTTTTTACGTTCTGTGTAAATGAATAAAATGAATAATAAAAAAATAATAAAATGTGAATCGAAGCAGACGAGAAAGCCATGAAAGTCATAGCACTTTTAATTACCGATGTACTTACCACATGCGTGCATATATAAAATAGAAAGCAAGAGAGCTTTGACCTCCATGATCAAATCTAAGTCAAGCGTCAGAATCGCAAACCCCCGTGTCGTGTGTGTCTTCTGTGGTTATGTCACGATATTTTAAACTATTCGGTGAAAGGAGGTGCTTCAGAAAACCCTCAGGGTGTTAATGAGGTTTGCCATTATTTTTTACTAGTCGTTCTCAGAGCAAAAAAAGAAGTCAAAAATTAAATAATAATAAAATAAAATGCATGCAGAGGGATAAATCAAGATTTTGATCCCCATGAGCACTTTCTAACTGTACAAATATCTGCAGAAACTTTGACGTCTTTGACAGGCCGTCACACTGCATTACATTATATTTTGTCGAAGCAGCAGAAATACAGGACGAATGGTTTTAACTCAAAAAAGTGTGTAAATCAGCAGTATTTTGTTGTTTTCTGCTTGACTTTTCACTGCAACAACATCACCTTGTTTCTACAGACGTCCACGTGTTCTTCAAACAGCATCAGACGTGTTTATTCTTTATTTACATGAGAATGACAGGGTTTTTTTTCAGACTGACCTAGATTTTTATAAATGTTATTAAATTCTGTGCAAATAGAATTCTGAGAATTGTTTCTAAACTAATGCTGTCAAATGATTCAAAAATGACTAACTTTTTGGAATTAATCGTAATTAATCCCACTTAACATTAAAATTTATAGATATCATTTTGTATTGGAATAATTTCACATTTAAGCATCAAATTAATGGAGAAACAAAAAAGCAGTCTATTTTTAATATTTGTTTAATGGTATCTTTTTTTATTTGATGGCATGTTTTTTATCTGATGCCTCTACAAAATTGTCCTTTTTTTAAAAATATTTAACCATTGACTATAGCCATTTAATATTACAGTATTATTGAGAGCTGTGCATTTTAATAATTATTAGACTTTAAAAAAAAGTGACCTTTAAACAATCTTCACATAAACCCATCCCAGCTGGGGCCCAGCCAGTTTCCTTGTGGACCCCTATATGGGTCCACCCAGATAAAACAACAAAATAAACACTGCCAAGTATGCATACTATTAGATTTATCAGATAATTAGGTGATTAATTGAGTGATGATTGATTATTACTGAAGACTTTTCAAGAACAACCCATTTTAGTGATTTTTTTCATGACAAGAAATGCATTTATTAAGCCGTGGAGCCGCCGCATTTCTTTGCATCTTCACCAAACGGGAGATTTTTCAGAAACCCACTTCAGCTTCACCTCAGCGCCAGGTGCGAGTCAAATGAGCTTCAGTAGAATAACAATGAACTGTGGTATTAGGAGACGTTGATAGGCTTTATGTCAGTAAAACAAACTTTCCTGTCCTGTCAGGCATCTTAAGTTACTGCTCACCGCACACGCTCTTTAATTGCACGCGAATATGCAGCGCACGCATTGATCGCATCCTCATAAATAAGTGCACAATAAATTATGAGCATAGACCTTAGTTCTGTCACACTGTAGTTCAGCTGCAAACTGTGCATGTATGCATTACATTTCAGAACATCTCTCAGATGCACTAAAATATACTCTGCAATTCAAAAACACAGTATAATGAGCAAGCCGATAGGTATTTTTTCATTTGCACATCTAATGCATAAGTAAATTTACACACAGTGCACTTATACTACAAAATATGCTATATATATGTTTATGTATGTATGTATGTGTGTGTATGTATGTATTAAAAAAAAAAAGGACAAATAAAATGAAATCATTTAAATGCACAAAATAACAAATTTTACATTCTGGTATTTATGAGCTGTTGATTTCCGGTCCTTTTCACATTATTATCACTATATCTGCATGTCTCTTATACTGTACAGAAATATTTATGTTTAGGATTTATGCATTTTTTTATAGTCAATATAAAATGGGTACGTTTTGGTTTTGGGGGTAGTTTAAGGGGTTAAATCGCTTCTTGACAAAACAATAAAAATGCATTGATACAATTCAATTATACAAAAGATACAAAATAATTCCCACTAAAGAACATTTTTGAAGCCTAAAGTGGGCGGAGCCACAGATATATATAAAAGCCCGATTGGACCGCTCCTGGTATGTAGATGCCGACTTCTTGGGTAATATTTATTGATTACTCGTCACTTGAATGATAAGGTGCATGGCTTACAATTCGTGGCCCATAGAAACAGTCGCTAATAAGGCATTTCCTTGAAGAGTTGCAAGCCACCATCTTGGTAGCGTTTTACCGCTTTTTACTGATTTGCTGTGAAACAGCAAAATGCCATAACTTTTGGGCTATTCATGACCTCCTTTAAAATTTGTATAAGTATCATTATTTCATTTCATTTTCCGCTCTATGACTTTGTTTTGAAATGCTAAAATGAAGTTACTGTGCTCTGCATTTGTTTGCATTAGTTTAGTCAGCGTATTAATATTTATGCAATGTACTTTAAAAAAATTTGGATTGTCATCATGGTATATTAACTGTAGACTGACACGTGTGTATTCACATATTTAAATTTGACAAGAAAGGACTCATTAGGTACCTTGGTCTATGTCCTGCACATTAGCTGATAGGTACATACACCGCTACATACCTAGCAAGTGTATGGAAGTAGGACTGTAAAATAAAGTGCACAATTTTACTTAACAATTAGAGTTACCAGTTCTTTAAACTTTGTTAAACTTTACCATGTGTATACCATTAGTAAGTGTGGTAATGTGTCTTATTAGTTACCATATACAGATGCTGTAAGGACATGCCTGTTGGCACCCATTACATATTTACCATGCATGCACAGTTACAGTAAGTACAGCCACGTTTGTTATTTGTTACCATGTACACACACTTTAGGTAAGTACCTTGTGTTATTGTTATTGCTACCTTTCTATTTTCGATTTAAATAAGGCACTATGCAAAACATATGAAGGGTTTTATACAAAACAGATGACAGGTGCTATGCAAAACTGTTTCTGTTCTGGATTTCATCTATCCAAATGTACAGTATATAGTAACGAACACACACCCACACTGTTAACAATTTTCCTGTATTTTTTACAGTAAATTATTGGCAGCACGGTTTCCAGGAAGCTACTGTATTTTTGGTTTTACAGCAGTATACCATAATGCAACTTCACAGTAATTTAAAACAGTACTGTATAAATGCACAATTTAATTTGCCATTTTTGCATTATTTCTAGTGTATTTGGCTATATTTTATGATGTATAGTTGGTACAGTATATGCATATTAAAAAGAAAGGACTTAATAAGTTTCTTAAGTATGTCCTGTACATTACCTAATAGGTAACACCAGTACATACATAGCAAGTATATAGAAAAGTGCATACTTTTTACATACATGTTTTAATATTGAGTAGAGTACATGCATAATAAAACAATAAATCACTGTCCTAAATAGAGATGGGTAAGGAAATCCAGTATTTAATCTGTACCAGGGCTAAACTAAGACAGGCCAGAGTATAGATAAACTCTGACGGTAAGGGTTCTGCTACTCGTACTGGTGAAATTAAACTCACCAGAGCTGGCAGCTATTTTTATATGCAATAATATTTAAATCATATTTAAATATTTGTCTATGATGCAGTTTTGCTATTAGCGATTCAGAAACAAGGTGGCTTTTTTATTACACTATTTTTAAATATTTTTTTTTATTTAGTTTTTAGCTTCTAAAGATTATAGCCTCGCGTCTTGGTCAGAATCAGCACAGTCAGTGATTGTTGTAAAATGTCTTTACTGTTGCTCGGTTGTGGGACATGTCTGATGATAAAACTAAATGTGTGCACATGCTCCAAAACAGACAAGCTAGCTACAGAAGATCCAATCCAAAAAATCTAGTGTGTCAATATATTGTATGTGACTGACTGGTGCTTGGGCCATAAATGATAAAAAAAAAACTCTTAATATGAATAACATTATAGCTTTAATAAGCATCGGTCTATTAAAATACTTTGAAAACTATGCCATTACTTACCTGGACAGTAGTGTTAGTAGACCTTTATGAAAGCACTGTTTATTTCATTTCACTTAAAATCTTGATACTCATACCTAGTCCTAAGAGAGAACTTTCTTAAAAATGAGCAAAAACAACAAGAAGTGTCCCACATCGATCGCCCCTAACTGTGGAGAAGGTGGGTGATTGCAAGGCCAATGACCTTTCTCGAGGGTCTCAGCCCATCTTGAGGTATTGAGGGTGGAAGAGAGCTCTAGTCATTCATCCCTGCAGTATGTGGTTTAGTAATGTCCTTCTGAAATAAACAAGGCCTTCCCTGAAAATACGTCATCCGGAGGGGAGCATATGTTGCTCTAAAACCTTTATATACCTTTCAGCACTGATAGTGTCTTCTAAAACACGCAAGCTGCTCATACCGTATACACTTATACACCTTCATACCATCAGAGATACTGAACACTGATAACATGCTGGAAGGTCTCCCTTCTCTTTAGATCATGGTCTGACCACAGAACACTCTTCTTTCAATAAGCTTGACCCACAGGACACAACGAGCTTCTGGAGCATGTTCACATATGGCTTCTTTTCTCATGATAGAGCTTTAGTCGGAGGATTGTGTTTACCGACAGAGGTTTCTGGAAGTATTCCTGGATGCTCAGTAATGTCTGACAGAATCACGTGATGATCGTCCGAAACCTGAAGACCATGAGCATCCAAGATCTTCAGCCTTGTCCCTTACACACAGATTTCTACAGTTTCTCTGAATCTTTTGCTGATGATCTCTTTACTGTCCTGACACGTTTTTGAAGTATTCCACAATTTTACTCATTCTTTCACTTTACTAGACTCTGCCTCTCTAAAACATCTCTTTTATAGCTAATCATGTTACAGACCTGATGTCATTAACTTCATTAGTTGCTAGATGTTCTCCCAGCTGAATCTCCTAGCTTTTTCAGCTCTATGTTGCCCTCCATGCAAACTATTTTGAGGCCTGTAGCAGGCATCAAATTTGAAATAAGTTAGTTAACAAAACATCCCAACCGGAGTCAGTTCAAACCTGAAATCGAACTGCAACTAAGTTTTTCTGTACACATAATTTGATACCTTCATTGTCCAACTTCAACACTGCGCTCAGATCTGATGCATGGATCAGAAGACCAGTTCAGTATCTACAATATTCCATTGTTATTGTTTCATGATAATAATGTTTGTCTCTTTGTGCTGCACATCTGAAGTAAAATGTATGAATGTTCAGCATTATCAAAATTGATAAATACAATAATACAAAAGCAAGGGGCAGAATCACATATATTCTCATTTCACCAAACCACATATGCTGTCACTTTCTTCACATTAGTAAACAAAGTACATCATTTCTGTTCTTACCGCAGACTCTTTCTGGATCTGTTGACTGATGATGATGATGAAGCACAAATATAATCTCTGTAACATTATCATCAAAGTCAATCTGTCAGCATTACGACACACCCATTAACCAAAACTCAGTAACAGGATCCTTCATTTTTACCATTTTGGCCTTTATACCCAAAAGTGGACTCAAAATGCAAAATCACCGTTTTATTTCTTGGTCACAGATCTTTTAATTGATTTTTAGTCTCTTTGTCAATAAAACATACTCAAAACATCAAATCTATATTTATCAAACCTAAAAGCTAATAGAAATGGAAGAGTAAATGGTGCCATCTACAGCAAGTTACTAAACAATGAATCTAGAGACACGACGACAGAAACATCAGACCAACCACAACAACGAGTAACAAAGACATTTTAAAGAGACTTAACCAAACTGAAAAATCATAAGCTCAATCATCAGCCGTTCGATTTAGTACTAACACAGCGCAAAAATGTTTGTTTCATTTTGCACTGCTTTTGTGCATAATTTGTATAGTTTGATATATTTCTTAAATGTTTAATGGCTAATTTTTGATAGCATAAACCCACGTAAACCATTTTCCTTTATGGAATTAATTTCCTCTTCCATGGCCTTGTTTGAGCTTCTATCTTCGATGAATGATATTAAATTCATTTAGAATGATCACAAATTCAAGACACGGGGCAGAAAATCTATTTATTTTGAAATATATCCATACCCCTTAATATATATTTATACAAATTCATATTAATCAACATGATCACTTTTCTGCACAAAAAAACCCACAACAATCAACCGTTTGAAAGACTCGGTTCAGTCCAGTGACTGATCTGCTGCCAGCTGTAGGCGCTTTATCCAAAATTCAGTAAAAGAATTAGAATCAAAACATAACGGACATTTAAAAAGCCAATAAAATCTAAAAAATCAGTTTAAACGTATTGAAAAAGACTCTGTGTGAATTGAAATTATTTATATATAAATATTATAAATAATTTTAGAGACTTTTATCAAACTCATAAACATAAAACATATCTTCTCTATTTTCAGTTTTTAACGTGGCTCGTTCATTGCAACATTTACTCTGATTCTCATGTTTAAGAATCAGTTATCTTGAAATATCACTACCGCCCACCGACTTGGTTTTTAATCTATATTATAATCGAATTGTAGAGTCATCGTAGAATGCACTCGTGTCAGTTTCTAAACTCTTCAGGCCTGAATTCAGTGCCGTCTTCTGACCTACACACACACACACACAGACATGCTCATCAAACCACTTTTCAAGATCCATAAAGACACGCAACGCTGGCCCTGCAGGGAGCGCCAGGATCTTCGCTGAATCTCATGGGATTTGTAACACAGGTCACATGACACGAGCAGCGTCAGAACAACACAAACCTCAACACATGCTTTTTGTTTTTTTAAAACAAAATAAGAAAAGACAGCAACATGGATAATAATAATGGCAACAGCTCTGTTCTCATCAGATCATTAGATTGTGTCGATACTGTATCTCACTTACTTCAGATGTTCAGCGAAGACTAAATCGAACAAAAGACTTTTACCTTCGGCTTCACATAAGTTTACACCATTTCTTTTTTAAATCGTCGATGTTCTTTTTCAGCGCTTTCACTTCTTCGCTTTTATCCTCTTTGAAGTGCTGAAAGAGGTTCTCCAGTAAATGCAGCTGTTCCAGTCGTTCGTCCATTATCTTCTGGAGCTCCTGAACGTGCTGCTCTTTCGTTTTTCTGAACTTATTAAACTCTTCCGCTTGTTTTCTGGCTTCATCTTCATGTTTCTTCTTCATCTCCCTCATCTCCTCGTCGTGTTTCTTTTTCATTTCATCTCGCTCTTTCTCTTCCCTTTCCTTTCTCCCCTTCTCCTCTCTTTCTCTATTCTTGATCTTTTCTTCTTGCTCTTCTTTCAGGTCTTCAACAATTTTCCTCCAACTCTTTCTCTCTTTTTCTTGCTTCTCGTTATCTTCTCGTTTTCTTCTCTCCCACTCCTCTTCTCTCTCTCGCTCCAGTTGTTCATAATGCCTTTTCGTTTCCCTCTTCTTTTCCTCATAGTCTCTCTCTTTTTCTTCTCGTTCTCTTCTCTGTTTCTGTCTCTCCTCGTCTATCTTCCGTCTCGTTTCTTCTCTCTCTCTTTCGAATCTCTTTCTCATTTCCTCCAGCTCATCTTGTTTCTCTCTCATTTGTTCCTCGTGTTTCTCCTTTCTCCTTCTTTCTTCTTCCTCTCGTTCTCTCATCTGCCGTTTCTTCTCATCCTCCCATTCTCTCTGCTGTCGTTTGATTTCCTCTTGAGTCTCTTTTCTCTCATTCTCAGCTGCTTTTATTTTTATTTCCCATTCTTGTCTTTCTTTCTCTTCTTTTTCATTCCTCCTCCTTTCATCCAAATCTCTCTTTTTTATTTCATTTTCTTGTTGCTGCTTCAATTCCGTTATAATACGCTCTTGTTTACGTTTCTTCTCTTCTTGACTTTGTCTGTTCTTCTCTTCTCTCTTTTTATCTTCTTCTTCTCTTTCTTTCTGCTGTTTTTCATAATCCGATCTCTGCTTTTCCATCTCTGTCTTCATTTCTTCTATTTTATGATGATATTCAGCTCTTTGCTGTTTTTCCTCTTCTGATCTTTTCTGGATTTCAATCACTCTTTTTCTCTGTTCTGTTTTCTCTTTTTCTTCAAACTCTTTTTGGAGTTTCTCCACATTTTCTCTCATTTGATTTTCTATTTTCTTTCTCTCCTCATCTGCTCTTTGTTTCTCTTCATCAAGCCTCTTCTTCATGTTCTCCATTTCCATATCATATTTGACCTTTAACTCTTTTTTCTGATTCTCTATTTCTCTCTCTCTCTCCTTCAGTATTTCCTCCATTCTCCCTCTAATGGACATCTCCGCTTCCTCGAACATGCTGTTACTAAAGTATCTCCCCTGATTACTATTTCTCACATCTTCTATCATGTTTAACAATCGATTCACTTGAGTTCTGTCTTGTTTTTCTTTGTTATTGAACACCAGGAACCTGTTTCCACAATCTCGGATCAGTTTCTGGAGGTTGGCATTGTTGCCTCTCTTCACATAATCCTCTATAGATTCACCTTCGAGATCATCTCCTCTAGTGAACAGGACGATGCTGAACCGAGCCGCTTTACGGCCAAAGATCTTCTTTATCAGATCCACAGTGTCTGTTTCCACCTGAATGAATCGCCCCACGCTCAACACAATAATAAACGCGTGAGGTCCAGGCGACGACAGAGAAACACATTTGACGATCTCTTCCACCGCTTGTTCATTATTGAGTGTCGTATCAAAGAGTCCTGGAGTATCGACAACGGCTACTGATCGACCGTCAACCTCCCCGACTCCTTTCTGACAATCATTCGTCACCGAATCGATGCTAGCTTGACTCGCGAACTCATTTCTTCCCAGAATAGTGTTTCCTGTCGCGCTCTTTCCATTTCCTGTTCTCCCGATCAGCACGATCCTCAAACACCCAGGATCATCGGAGCATTCGCCACCTGAAAAATATCTGAGTATTAATAGAGTTCTATTTTGTACTTTGCATTTTATTGTATTTATCTATATAAAAAAATACAAAATTGCTAAGTGCTTTATCACTAGAGCTGACTAAAGATTTTTCTGGTCAAACAATAGTCCATAATTCTTAGCATTTTAAGTCACTATTCACACGTTTCTTAATAAACCATTCAAACTATTATTACTAGACTTTAACAGCCTAAAAAGCGTTCAAGTCCTCACACAAAGCGGTAGAAAAACAGTAAGGAGACCGCATTAACGTTTTTTTAATATTTGAATAGAGTGATGTTTTCGTATGGATTACGCAATCGGAGAATATCTGTTTTCCATTTGAACGGATTCACTTGAAAGCACACACGTCACTCTCTATAGGTGTACTTCAATGTCCGTAAAGCAAAGGCACAGACGGCAGAAAGCACGTCCTGTTTGCTTTCGTTATTTCACAAAAGTCTGATTCGATTTTTTTGAGCACATGTAGGCTTTACAGATTAGAAATAGGCATTACTCTTATTTGTTTGACCAAAAATGAGTTTTAAGCACACACTTTTCTCGGAGTGGCCATATAAAGTCTCTAATAATTACATATTTGAGATAATAACTCATATTTGAAGATGCACCTGATGTATACAGGACAAGCCGTTTATCAGGAACTGTGTGACTAATTAAGCCTCATCTGGTCGAATAATGATTAGACTATAGAGTATATTCAACATGATTGCTAAAAGATTTTAAGAGAAATATTTCCACATCATGATTATGATTCACTGACCCTTCTCTTGTAGCTCTTTGATCTTTCTCTCCATTTTCTTCAGTTCTTCTTCGTACCTCTCCTCTGTTTCGCGTCTGGCTCGGTTCTCCTGAGCCTTCACGTACATCTGAGGTGAATACGGTTCGCTCTTCATGTTCTCTATGTAATCCAGTAGATCTGGGATCTGTCTGGAGATTTCAGGGTCCTTCAATCCCATCACTCTGTACTGACCTCCACAGAGACCGATCAATCTCTGACAGTCCGAGCTGGATTCTATGAAATCCGTCACTGGTCTTTTAACAGAGACCTCGCTAATAAAAATTAATATGAAATGCTCTCTAGAGTAAAATATCCTCTGGATCACCTCCATTTCCGCTTTGGCGTCGTTATTTAACGGGTCGACAGGAATAACGACAATAAAGGCGTGAATTCCCGGATGACAAAGAGACACGCAGTGGAGAGTCTGACGCATCACTTCCTCCTCCGGGAGATGCCTGAAGGCCGGAAGATTGATCAGATTGATCAGATGTCCGTGAATCTTCTCTTCTTTCTTCTCGCTCACTTCACCGATCTCGCTTTGATGCGACGGTTTCATTTTCTTGCCTCTTAAAAGTTTGGACACAGAAACGGTAAGCGTTTCATCGCTTCCACACAGCACCAGATTCAGTTTTCTTGACGCTGAAAAATATTAACACACACACACAAATACACAGAAAAGATTTGACTTATTTTGGATGATTTTGGGTAATCTCAGTGAGATAGTGGACAACTTCACAAGGCTTTTCTCCTGTTTCTGCTAGTTCATACATTCATGAGCACAGATAGTCCAAAATGTCGCTTTTTGTATAAATCATTACACGCCTAGCTGACCGCCAACATAACAAAAGCTATTCTGAAGTGCCTTCCGTTTCTACAAAATGGGGTTTTGGTATCAGCATAGATAATTACGGCATCAATGCTTTGATTATAAAAGAACAATGTCATTATAAGCACATTAAGGTAGCTATGATTAAACCCAGCTCAGGTCCTTCGAGAATTAATGCATGCATTTCTTGATAATAAAGAAACATATACTTTACCTTTACTTCTCTGTGGTTTATAATGTTTGTGGCGAGAGCTTCCCTCATATTCTTCCTCCAATGGAGGATCAGATCTGCTCCACTCCTCATCCACCATAACATCTTCAAACAGCTCGCACGTGAGATAGTCTTCCAGGTTATTGCCGATTATCTTGTCGACCCTCTCCAATACCGCAGAACGCCATTCGGGTTTCCTTTCATCAAACTGCAGATGTCCTCCTCCGCACTGCTTTATTAAGCGAAGGACGGCTGGATGCCTCTGCCTAAAACTCAAGAGCGTGTGCTCATCGGTCGTGACCGCTATCGTGCGTTTAATCGCTTGGTCGCTGAACCCGTTGAGCACGTATGCCACCCTTTCCATGTCCTCCTCGCTGAAGTCTTGGTGCTGCAGGGCCAGTACGAAGGCGTGAGGTCCCGGATCAGACAGATGCACGCACTCTCTCACGGTCTGCGTGATCTGATGATCCGAGATGTTTGGGTTCAGCAGATGAAGAGCGTTCAGGAGCGAGACGAGTCTGTCCTTCACCGGCCCTCTGATTTTCAGCACGTTGTTCTGCTGCGGAGAGGTCTCGTGCACTTCTTCTCTGAAGATTACACTCGCGACTCGGCTGTTTTCTAGCCCATTTTTCCCCAGAAGAACAATTCTCAGATCACATACTGGAAAACACATCACATGAAGACAGAAATACTGAGAGGGCGTCTTCTTATGAGAAGTGCAGACTTTGATTTTAGAATAAAACCACGTAACTGAGTAAACCTACACACACACACACACACACACACACACACTTCTCTAGCTGCCTCAGTCTCATAAACATGGCTTCTCATATCATTGCTGTTGTTGATCAGTTGCTTGTGCAGCTTTGAATAAACGTAAAAACAAATGCACACACGAGAAAAGATTTGACTTAATCCTAAATGATCTCATATAGCAAAAACGTGTATAAAAAGCTATGATCGACTTACTGTTCGGGCGATCAAAACTCCCACTTCTATTTCTCCGTCTCTCTGTCAAAGAAAGAAAATCAACGCGCGCACTTCCCAAGTAAAACCAAGTCTAAGGCGTGCATTTTACTCATTTCGAAATCAATAAGCTTTGAAAATTAAATATATCTATACACAGACGTTTACTTTCCAGAAGGCTACAATGTTTTGTTGAAGACGGTACTCACGTGTCTGTCTTCTTCGCGCGCACTGTCGCGTGATAGACTCTGGACAGAAGAAGCACACGACAATTACATTAAAAAGATTTGACCGGCGAACACGTTTATCTACACGTTTTAACTTGTTTCTTACCCATACTCGACGTGTTTCTTCTCCTCCGTCGAAAGTGAAAGTGTTGACCCTTGGGACAACATATTAATAACAAACAAACTAAATATTTCCATAACCTAACCTTGGAGTAATGCCTAAAATCAGATATAACGATAGATGAGTGACACTGATTGTAAACCTAAACTATTAAAAACAAACTATAAACTGTTTCTTTGATCTGATTGGTTGATCAAGGGGTCAACAGAGATGTTTATTTCGGGAACACGAACACTGTGAAGTTAACGGGAGCCATTTAAGATCCGGATAAGACGACTATTTCCGTTATATTACTAGACCTTTAGGCTGCATTTTAAATAAATTCATAAAACCTTTAATAATCTTCCTCTTAGCATTCACGGTTAAATTTGCAATGAGTGTGTAAAAAAACTAAACAGCCTGATACTGATAATAAATTTGAACTTATTACAATCCTGCCATAATTATAAATAAATAAATAAAAATCACAAATATACAAACACACACACACACACACACAGACACATAACATTTTTAGTTTTATTTTAGTTTTATATTACACAAACACACATATTTACACACACACACACATATACAGGAATACACATATACACACACACACACACACACACATATACACACACACACACACACACACACACACATATACATATACATATATATATATATATATATACCAAACAGAAAAAAAAAATGATAAAGAACCAGGAAATGACGGGATTAACTTCGCTGGAAGCGGGCAAACAACAAGCTGAACTGATCCTCAACATTTCCTTTAAAAATAAACTATAACCCCCAAACCCAGAAACAGAGAGAAAGAAAGAAAAAAAAAACTAATGTGCATACAGCTCTGAGATCATTATATATATATATATATATATATATATATATATATATATATACACACATATACATATATAACTTTTATATTTTTATTTTCTTATTCTTTACATTTTTTCCACATTTATGCTAAATTTTTTTTCTTCTTTACTGATAAAAATCTAGCGTGGGTGAGCAGTCTGTGGTTCTCTCTATGAATGAAGTGTAACTGAAAAACCCATATTGTGCTCCAGGATTTAACTTTACATTTAAAACAACAGATATAATACAAAAACTATTTATGATCAGTAGTGTAAGGCAGAGTGTGAGTGCTTCACGTTTAAAAACATAAAAGTTTATTTTCCATAAACTGCTTGTTTGTGTGACTCTTTTTGGCCGATTCAGCACATGCATGGAATGAAAGCATTTCTGTTCAAATTGTACATGGTCCCTTTAAAAATAATCTGTAAAAATAACAATAATGTGGCACTACATGGATATATCGCACCTGTCATTCATTTTTGTTGTAAAAAGATGGAACTCAAACATCATCACAGCAGAGATATTCAGATCATATTAAAACACAAATCTTTCACATATATCTGAGTCGCACTTATGTTTTGATCATCAACAATATTTTCATGAAATTTGAACTATGAGGTGGTTCATCTGATAGTACTCCTCCCAGAACAGACTGTGTGTGTGTGTGTGTGTGTGTGTCGGAGAAATTAATTTCACACATTTTTATCAGCAGCGCAAACATTAGTTTTCTCTGTAATGGAGCTCAGTTGCGATGCTGAAGGCGGTCAGCAGACTTCAGCTGAACCCGTGACGGTCATGAGAACTCCTCAAGAGCTCTGAATCACACACACACACACACACACACACACACACACACACACCAGAATCACCGCAGACGCTCCTCACATCACACTGATCAGGTAAGAGCTGCAATGAAAATTGAATTTAATTTAGACAGTTTTTACACAGGTTAGTTAACAATCATACAGCATCATATTAGAGATACACGTTATTAAATGTAAGTTTGAGGTCAGAAAAATGACTATTTTCTTCGTTAAATACGTAACCTGTCCAGGTTATAATTTAGCACAAAAATAAAACAATAAAAAGTAATAATTAGGAGATACATTTTGTAAATAATACAGTTTGGGGAAAAAATGATTCAGAGCTGCTTTTTTTTTTTTTTTGCATTGTGACATTTTAACACCAAATTCTTATTTATGATGTTAAAAAAATACTTCAATGGCATTATTTAGTCATGGTAGTATTAATCATACTAACTTTAATGCAGACATACTTTTTTGTTGTTGTAAAAACTATATATAAAACTATATTGTATATAAAAACTATAATAAATTAAATGTATGACAACGTCTCAATTTAAAAACTGCATACCGTGTATTATGCTTCATTTTCATGAAAAATATAATTTAAGATTTTCCTTTTGGATTCACAGTGAAATTATTTGATCATATATTTATAAATCATTTGATAATTGATTAACGATACTGAAAGTGTACTCAATTTTCACATAAAAATGGCGTGTCTCTAAAACCTCTATTGTGAAATAAAACATTTATTTTCATTAGGGTTTTTTTTGTGTGTGTGTGTGTGTGTGTGTGTGTGTGTTACGGAAAGCACACAATGTGTGAATTTAGAGCTAAGATTCTCCTATGTCTTTATAAACCCATGTTTCTGTT
The DNA here is from genome assembly GCF_018831695.1 of Puntigrus tetrazona. Taxonomy (NCBI): domain Eukaryota; kingdom Metazoa; phylum Chordata; class Actinopteri; order Cypriniformes; family Cyprinidae; genus Puntigrus; species Puntigrus tetrazona. The sequence continues at coordinate 728,939 of NW_025048699.1, forward strand.
TACGGTAAATAGCCGTAGTATTTGAGTGCTGATGATGTTATGGTTGTTTTCAGGTGTTTTGTTCATCATGTCTTACGGTGGATCAGGTTCAGGTTCTCGAGGTGAATTCAGTGTTCACTTCTCCAGCAGACGTGGAGAAGGACTCATCAGAGCCGAAGAGTGTGTGAACTTTCACTCGAACACCATCAGACGCCTACAGCGCTCTACACACTCCTCACCTAAACCCTGTGTGTGTGTGTGTGTGTGTGTGTGTGTGTGTTTCTACGCAGGGCCGCAGGAATCGCTCTGCTGGCCGTGATCCTCACAGCTCTGCTCATCCTGGGCTGCTGGTATTACCGCCGGAGGGGGGGGTACAAGATGATCCGGGTGAGTCAAGTGACCCTGGAGACGGTCATCTGATCACAGAGTTACCCCGATCTCACCACGAGAAAGTGACAAACACCGCATTGTTGTACGACATCATGTTGTACGATTCTGAGCGAATCACCGCAGCTTTCATTAAATACAACGCTTTAATAAGATGCTATCAGGGTTCACAGAACTCCAGCTGATGATCGTGATTCGCTCATGTGTGTCGTCATGTGATCTCTTACCTCTCATCTGTGTGTGTGTGTGTGTGTGTGTGTGTGTGTGTGTGTGTGTGTGTGTGTGTGTGTGTGTGTGTGTTCAGAGCGGGCAGAACAGCGGTCAGTCGTGGAGGGAGATGATGAGAGCGGGTCAGTACAGCGAGTCCGGATCCGGAGAGGAGAACAAAGTAGCCTTGAACGAATTCAGCAGCCTGCAACCAGCGGTACACACACACACACACACACACACACACACACACACACACACACACACACACACACACACACACACAGCAGAGTTCAAATATACAGGCTGTCACAGATGATAAGGGATGTAAAAGTGAAACTCACCATCTGAGTTTTGTAAACGGTTGCCAGGGCGTTGTTATGCAGTTGCTAGGGTGTTCTGGATGACTGCTGAAAAACACAAACACGCACATTAAAAAAATGCTTTTTGCAGAAGGTGCAAAACAATATTAGACAGATGAAACTGTAAATCTGGCCAAAACAGAAACTTAAACTGTACTGTAATATATAAAAATACATTTTTAATCTATATATTTTATTTCAAATTGCATTTACTAGTAATTATATATATATATATATATATATATATATATATATATATATATATATATATATATATATATATAGACATTTTTGTAATAAGTGCAATAAACACAGTATTATATATAAATGAAATGGCAGTATATTTGACCTAAATAGAAACATATATAATAATCACATAAAAAAAAACCAATTTGAATAGGTCAGAAACAAGCTTTTATTCAATATAAATATTTTGTATTTATTATTATTTACTAGTAATAAGAAGTTCATATTTATATATGTACTTAAACTCCCTTTTACTAGTCTTTTTTTTTTAATCCGTCACAATGAACTAACTGGAGTTTTCTCTTTCTACCACACACAGAATGAGTTTAGCCAAGCTCTTGTTACCCAGAATTCCACAGGGGATAAAGCAAGCATGTGACCTGCAACAGGGCAGAAAGGCTTTAGTTTGCGTCATTAGTCGTGATGTGAGGATTACAAACGGCTGGATTGTGTGTGTGTGTGTGTGTGTGTGTGTGTGTGTGTGTGTGTGTGTAGCTGCTGTTCTCATGATCAGACCAAAGGATCAAAAATATCTCAAGTCTTTCAGTTCATAATTCACTGAAATACTGCAGAACTACCAGCAATATCAGCCTGTAGAAGTCAGAAGTCAGCGCTATCACACTTGAACATGTCTTTAAATAAAAATAAACGTTATCTAGTTTCATGTAGTTCTATTTCAGGTGTGTTTACTCACATGAGACGTGGTTTCTCCTCTCTTCCAGATTCCTAACGCTCCTCCGGCCTACGAGAAGATCGCCTCCAGACCTTCACCTCCTCCTTACACACCATGAGTCACAAACCAAAGGAAACCCTGTGTGTAATGTTTGTCACACAGTAGAAGTGATGGTCAGAAGTGTCCAGCGTCGGTCCTGCAGCGTTCAGCTCCATCCTCGCCTGTGGCTCTCTATTAATCCTTGGATCTTGACGAGCTTCTTCAGGTGTGTTTGATTAGGGCTGAGCTGGACTCCGAGGGACCGACGCTGGACACTATATACAGGAATCCCGTTAAAGCATGTGGACACTGCAGTGCCTTTTCAACACAATGCCAGGATGATAAGGTTTAATATATAAAACATTTTAGTTCAAAATATTTAAATAGTAAACATAACCGAACATGAGACGTTCTCAGACACGGATATAGTTTTAATGTTGTTAGATAGGAAGCATCAGTAGTATAGATGGAGATTTATCATATGCATATATTTCTGTACACATTTACAGTACTGTCTTCTAATGTCTTGTTACAGGAGATTTACTTTTAATAATTTATCTTTATCAAACATATGTCTATATTTCGCTTCCAAATGCACTACTGTAAAAGTGAACTGTAATGAAACTTATATTAACATATGCCTTGAGATCCAGATACCTGTGCTGGGAAATCTCTTAAATAAAGTAAACTACATTTATATGAAGATATGCTGAGCTGCACACACAGCGAACGGCATCGCTACACTGTCAGGAACTGTTTTATGCAAACTGTTCAATGCAAGCAAATAAAATATTAATGCAAAGTACAAAATACTGCTTTTGTTTTCATTACCCATCTCAAGTTAAAAACAAATTTTTTTTTTTTTTATTATCTAACACAGGCATTACCAAAATTGGGTTCATTAAGAAACTGCATGGGATAATAATTAAAATTGCAAAAAAAAATAAAGCCAAAATAAAACACTTACTGAAAACAAAATGAAAAAAATGATACAAAAAATTAATTTTGCCAACAGAAATGTTTAGTAATCTCTGACCTAATATTTAAACGAACTCAAAAGACACAGTACACCAACGTTTTCCTTCAGTCATAAATATGCCAAGTTTATTTTCATGAATATATATGAAACACCAAACCAAACTGTTATCAGATGACGTCTGATAATGCTTAACCTATGCCTGAATGCACTAACGCAGACTTGAGATCACCCAGACATACTCTTAAATCGACTGAAGACTGTTCTACAGAATATTAATAATTTTTAATGGAAAATGCTACAAAACATTTAAACCTTTGCATACAAATGGAGTAGAAAAGAGTCAGCCAAACAAATACTGTTATGTACATTACTGGCCATTTAAAATGTCCAAATTTCTCTTTGCGAAACCAATTTTATTTACAACTCTAAGGATAACCAATTCCCCCTCAATTTGTATTGTAAAGAACAAAATTCACAAAAAAATGTATTTAGGTATTTAGTATTCAGCCTCTCAACATGGGGAGATATGGAACCAATGGAAGCTCACTTGTTTTCAACAAAAGCCCAAACATTAAACAGACCTTTGTAATCACATCAAGACCTCAGAACCATTTCAGTGATTGGGTCTCCCCAAGGTATCTGGTTTTGTCAGTGGATCACTTGTGTTTAAAATAGGTACAGTAACGCTACTTGAGGAGGAACTGACTACTTGAGCGGACACTGGCTTTGCCAATACTTGCAAGCTTGAGGCTGAGGCTTGAATGATGTTTAGGACAGCACCATCTGGGCTCAACAAGAGTTTAGCAGGAGTGGAGACTTGCACAGGAACCGTGCTATTACCTTGCGACTGCTGGGGTAAAATAACAGGCTTTCCAATTGTCCCAGGCTGCACAGCTCTGATAGGTGGACAAGATGTCATTATGACCGTGCTCATAGACGGAGGTACGGTTGCAATGGGAGTGGCTGGACTGGCACTGTTTGCACCACCGATTGGTGGAACAGTTGCAACGGGAAGTTTATGTATCCGTGATATTGTGCTGTTCATGGGTGGTACAGTTACCATTGGTGAATGCCTTGGAATCACAGCTTTTGCTGGTGGTATGGCTGGCGAATCTTTAGTTTGGGATAGTCTTCCTTGAAGGAGCATTGGAGAAGTTGTGTTTAGTAAACCACTTTGGGAAAGAGATTTTTCTTTGGGACAACCAGTCGTACCTTGTGATGCTGTCATTGAGACATTGGAGGTTTGAAAGATAGGAAGTCTCACAATGTCTGAAGATACACCAGGATGCAAAGCTTGAGATACTTGTGAGAGAGTAGTAGGACCAGACACATTCAATGGGGTTCTGGTGCTCAGTTGCTGACGAAGTTGATCAGAAGGTCCAACTTTTGCCAAGGGTAGCCTGACCGGTGATACCAATCTCACACCTTGTACGACTGAAGGAACCGTGTGAGTAGCTGAATTGCTTGGACCTCTAGGAAAAGTGGAAGCAGGACTTTGGACTTGCAATCCTCCAGGACTGGCGATACTCTGCCCTTGCAATCTTTCAGGACCAGCAGGATTTGACCCTTGCAATCCTCGAGGACCAGCACTACTTAGCCCTTGCAATCCTCCTGGACCTACAGAACTTGGCCCTTGCAGTCCTCCTGGACCAACAGAACTTTGATCTTGCCATCTTTGAGAACCAACAGGATTCGATCCTAACAAACTGTGAAGACTAGCAGGATTTGACCCTTGCAATCCTCCAGGACAAGAGTTGGAGATAAGCAGAACATGGCTGCCAGGGGCAAGGCCTGGAGAAGGTACAACAAATCTTGTGTTATTGATCAGGAGCTGAGTTCCAGGGGCAAGTGGAGCAGTGGTGTTGATCACAATTTTCTCCTGAACACTCTTGGTGGTAGAGGTCAGAGATTGGACCCCAGAGGCCATGGCCACTGCAGGAGTTAAAGTGGAGCTGCAACTCAATGGAAATATCCCGGATGCTGCAGAAGTGGAAGTATTGGCTGCTGTATTAATCAGTGAGTGTGAAGTGCAAAGGGATGTGTTCACTAGCTTGTTAGCAGTCACATTAATTGGTAACGTAGTGTGTTTGGTAATAAGGCTTCCTGAATGAGAGGAAGATGTATTTGAAGTAGAGCTGCCAGCTGATAACCCTGGTTTACAGTGAAGAGCATTTAACGTGGAAACTGATGGAGGTACATCTGGTTTCACGACTGACAAAAGTGCAGAGGAAGCCATGTGGCCGGTGCCTAGAGTTGAAAACGTGAGCGTTTTACCGTCAAAAGTCTGAGGAACTTTTAAAGCGCTTTCGGTATTCCCTGACACATTTCTGCTTGCAACCAAACAGCTTTTTGGACCAATCTGGAGTCCACTTGGGCTTGAAGTCACAGGTACTCTGGAGACGATCCCAGATGTATTTTTTGTTGAGGCTTCAGGTTTTTTGTTTGTGGCAAGTATTCTTGATGTTAACCCTGGGACACCGATGCTCTGGATGCTTGTACCAGAAGAAGTGCTGGATAAGGTCCCCAAGTTGGGAACGACCTTCAGCGCTGGTGTACTAGTAGAGGAAATGTTAACCCCTGAAGTTGACGGCTCTTTTGGAATGGTAAGTGCTGAGTTGCTTAAGAACATGACCCTTGATCCTGGCACAGCACAGGTTGCTATAGTAGTAGTGACCTTTGAAGGGATATTTGGTGTAGGTGTGACCAGGAAAACCTTTTGGAAAGTCGACTGGTCTGTAGCTGTGCTTCCAGATGGAGCCCTTTTTTGTGGCGGCTTCATTCCACATGTAGAGACCATATTCTGCGCATCTTGGACATTCTTTGCAGTTTTAAGGACACTATCACTGCCTTTGCTTGCAGCCAGGAGTGTGGATTTACCAGAGATTGCTAGTTTGCCTGTAGTGACGTTATTGGAAATCTGATTCAAGGTTAAAGGAGTGACAGTCCCTGCCACGAAAGTAGACTGAGGAGTGACTCCAGGTAGAGATTTAGCAGCAAGGCTGGCCGAAACAGCTTGTGTATTAGACGTGGAAGACTTTGACACCAGAAAGGCATGAAGTTGGGGTGCAATGTTAAAAACTGGGCTGGGTGGCAAAGCCCCTGTTCCACTTTCTGACGTCTGAACCTTCACTACTCCTGTGTTGCCTCCTCTTGTAGTGACAAGAATAGACTGCGAATCTCGAATGCACACTGTCCTGAGCTCCTGTTTAGCATCAGATTTGGTGAGACCACTGCTTGCTGATTTGTTCAGGGCCACCTTTGGTTCAGTAGTCTTTTTAGGCACACCGACAGTCGATAAGTTCCTTAAACTGGGAGTAACTACAGCGGCCGGTGTTCTTACAGCACTGGTATCTTTCAAAGGTGCTACAGGCTGGATAGGAACCTTGTTTTCCGGTATAGTGAACCCTGAAACATTGGACATGTATGTTGCAGTCTTAGGGACAGATAAAGAGTTCTGGGCTGCCTTATTCTCAGTGCTTTGAATCAGTAGATTTGAAGGCAGGATAACAACTTGTTGCATCGCCTTCGGCCCTGATTTTTGATCCGATATTGATTGCACTGAAAGGTTTACAGAAGTACTTCCTTGCCTGAGAAACCCCACGCCTCCTGCCGTCTTATACACCACCTGTCCAGTGCTTTCGGTTGCAGATGTCGCCGTTATTGTTTCTGTAGAGACAGGTTCAGAGTGTTGCGTAGATGGACAGGTAGTTGATAATTGGAGAGTTACCGATGCTGATTTGTTATGATCCCGCAGTGCCTGAGCCATCACTGCAGCCTTCGGATGACTTATTAAGGTCACTTTGTTTCCAACACTCTTAGCCAGCAAAGCCTGGATGGGTTTGCAAGTCCCCTGAAAGCTACTCATAGCCTCTGGCAACACTGATGCTTGTGGGTTCACTGTTGCTTGTTCCCTGGATGCAACTTCCACATTGAAATCAGATGATAAAGAGCTCTCTGGGTCTATTTTGCCTTTCTTGCATGGACTCAGTTCTTCACAGATCACACCAGTTTGGCGTCGCTTTGAACTGCGTGTGAAGGGTCCAGACTCTGACGAATGCATGACAACATCAGGTCTGTTCACTAGGCATCTTGATTCATGATTAACATTCTCTGCAAAAGAGGGTAGCATGCATCAGTCAAAACAAACAGCACACTGAACATACTGAATGTATAAATGTCTTGAAAACAAAAACCGAAAAACCAAAACATAAAGTGATGCTCAAACAACAAAAACTAGAAATTTGAAACACTTCCTTGTAATAAATTCATCAGGCATTTTCTATAACAACTATTTGCCTTTTGTTTGGTTAGTTATCCATTAAAAATTCAACAATCCTTTGGGGCCTGTATTGTTTTACTTCTCTTCGAATTGGAAAGGCTATGCAATTGGTAAAATTAGCCGTTTCAAATGTTAATCAGACTCACCTGTTGTCGCAGAGTCTTCCTTCATAGTTTTGCCCATTTTGACTTCACTCTCTTCAAGTTTGTTTGTTGTCTCTGCAGAAAACAATTCATCTTTGCACACAACTTCTCCTGTATCTTCTGTATCCATCTGCTCCCTGATAAAGTTCTCATATTCAGGGTGTTTTTTGAACTCGTCACACTCCTTCTTCAAGCGAGCTCTGTTGAGGACAAGGACAGGGATGAATTCACAAAGCCCTGTTGCCAGGAAAACATGGCCTCAAGGTAGAAAAAAAAGATCTAGGTGCCTGTGGAATGCAGTGAGGTGTATCAGTCACCGCACATTACAATGAAAAGCTCTTTCTTGGATATAATTCAAATTCACCTCCCAGATCACTTGAGAAAACCTTTCTTAGATCAAAAACAAGACTTGAAATGCAGAAGTCTGAAAAACCACAGTGTCAAGTTTTCAAAGGGGAAAAAGATTTAAGATTTCCCCATTTACATTCAGCATATGGATCCAGATTGTGGTTTCATCACAATAACGTAAAATTATTTCCTCTTTAAACATTCACTTTTGATATTAAATTAAGGGGGTTCATGTTTACTCCTTTACCTGTTCCTCTGAAAGGCCTTGACGAGTTTAGGTTCCCATGGTAACAGCTCATTAAGCAACCTTATAAGTGTGATGTGCAACTCTTTCACAGCGGCTCTTTTGTGTGGCCATCGTCCCTGAAACACAGCACAAAGACACACATCACATACACATCATTGCACGCAAACACAAGTTAGGCAGCACTGAATTTGCTTGTTCCACATTAAAATGGAAATCTTGCTTACAATACAATGAAAACATCCACAAAGTTCAGGATATATGTTATATGCACTGCAATTATTAATGCAAAAAAAAAAAAACGTTGCTATTTAGCTGCATCAATTGCACGTGCACAACATAAGTCAAAGGTAAAATGCCGTCATATGAATTAGTTTTTGCAACAGCAAATGCATGTATGTCTGTGATCCCTCTCTTACTAACAGATCTCTTTTGGCCGTCCAGTTCATCTAGTTGATCTTCTATTTTACTGATCAGCACTCTGAGATCAGCCAGACTGGAGCAAACCAACTACAAAAGCAAGAAAGAAAGGAAGAAATTAGGCTTAAAAACATTTAATTATATACGTTTGTTTTTAATTGCATGGATTGCAAAACACTTTTCAAGTTTAACTGGTTCGATTTAAATGTGCTTAATAATTTGATTATGTGTTTAAATGAGCATGGGTTTTAATTATTCAAACATTAAAATAAATTCCACCAAATTCTGCCCTCTAGTGAAGATCGGAGGGAATAACACAGCAAAGCAAATCTTGTTTTTAGATGAATTATGGCACACTCTATTCTCCGATATTGATGCTGATCATTTACATGTACTTATATACTCATAAAGCATCTGCTAAATGAGTAAAGGTAAATACAAATCATCAGTGATGTGCAAAATACAAATGCTTAGTCTTTTGGAAAGAAGACAGATCAACAAACAGGATTTTCAAGTGAGAGAATTCTGAAAGCAAAACTAATATTGAAAGTGGTGAGAGAAAATGTCTATTTATACCAAGATATTCCACTTATTTCATTACTGAAATTAAATAATTAACGATAATAGAAGTTTTGTCCCTTCCTAAGATGAATCTTATGTTTTGAGGTTCACCCACAATTATCTGACTAACCAAGATCACTGATAGTTGTATGTGATAGTAATGTTAGTTGTATGTTTACTATAGTATGGTATAGCGTTTTTTTAAAATACACTAGTGTACAACAATAAAGTGCAAAAAATAAATACATGAAATAATAAATAGCACGTAAATAAAACAAAAATGTGTAAATACAAATAAAAATCAATAATGTTAAAAATAAATAATTAAAAATAAAGCAATACAAATAAAATAATAATAATAATAATAATAATAATAAGTGAAGTATTAATAAAAATAATTACAAATACAATAAATAATAAACATGTAAAACTATTTATAATTATAAGTGTAATATAAATACCATTAAGAATCAGCAAGAACAACTTTATTTTTACATATTAAAACTTAAAATTAAACAAACAAATCCTGAATTAGTGTAGTTTTAAGATGACATTTCACAAAGTTGACATTTGCTTTTTGCTCAACTCAATCCTCTAAATGCCTTATGTGTTGCTTTTTAAACGATTTGCATTTCAACAGATGCTTTTATCCAAAGTGACTCCCGAATGAAGAACATCGTGAGCCTTTTTTTAACTGTAAAAGCTGCATTATTTGTGATGCACCGAGTGTTTTTGTTTTGTAGGTAATGAAGGCTTTTTGACCTTAAAGGAGGGTTCGGCCGAGAGCGGAGCAGATTCTGACGGTCTCCTCACGAACATCGCCTTCCCATCAAACCGCTTTCCTAGAGGCAGAGAAACACCACAGCACAAGATAATCAAATATAATAATTAAGAGGAAAATCTGGTATATGTAAATAATAAATGTGTGAGGACTGGACACCTATGTGTGTGTATTTATATATGTGTGAGAGTGCGTGTGTTGTTCCTGTCATAAAATTGTATAATATTTTATTTATCATATATATGGAAATGTAGTCATATCAAAATAAAAAAATAAAGTGAAAATAGTAATAATGAAGTGCATTTAAAATAATTAAAAATAAAGAATAAGAAATAATGGGTAAATACAATAAAATAAATGTGAAGTGAAGTATAAAAAAATAAAAATTAAGTATAAATAAAATTCCTGAAAATAAAAACAATAAATGAAATGTACAAAAAAAGAGATAGGTCATTTTAAACAATTAAATATAAAGTTCCAAAATTACTATCAATGGATAACAATTAAAATAATGAAAAATAATAAATTCTACTTGGTTACATGCTTTTAGAATGTGAGCCATTTTTTCAGAATATGGAGGGATTGTATGCTACTTTCATGTTTATGTTATGATTCTTTAGCATCATGTTTTTGAGGACGTGAGGGAGAGTAAATGATGACAATGATATTTTTGATCGCTGTCAGAAGGGTTTATTCTCACCGGGTTTGAGTCTCTTCCTCTTGTCCTTCTTCTTGATGTTTTTGGCGGCTCTCTGTAGGCTGCTTCTGGCCGTTTGGTTCTTCAAGCTCAGTTTGTTCATCTTTGTTTTCTTCAGTGCAAACTTCCTCTCTTTCTTCTTTTTCCTCTTCTTCTTCTGGGCTCGCGTCGGCCCGGGTTCGACCCGTCTCAAGCGCGTGTCTTCGGTCCAGAAAGTCAGAGATTCCTGTGATTCTCCAGAACAATCCTCGGCGCTCGAGTGATTCACTTCACATCTAGGACTTCTGTGAGTGTTCAGAGCCGGCGAGACCCCTTTATAACAGCTGTCTCCGACTCTGAAACACGGCTCGCCGTCACACTCCTCATCCTCCTCGTCTTTGAGCCGTTTGTCCTCCGTTAACTGTCCTCGGACGCTTACAGAGTCCAGAGAATCTTCTCTGCACCACGAGGGAGCGCCGGAGGAGCACTTCTGATCCAGATCCTCTCCGTCAGCGAGAGAGTCTTCTTTCACTTCCCATGTGTTCAGCTCCGTCCTGCTGGAGCTTTCCTCCTCTACCTTCACTTCATCTGCAGACACACACAGATCCTTCTCAAACTCCATGAGATCTACTGACAAAAAGTAGCCAAAGCAATAATGAAACAATCTTACATGCATGCATAAATGTGTAAATTAATTTTTAATTTTTTACAAAATTAAAAATATAGTAACAGTAAAGTGTAACTAAAATAATTTAAATATAATGAAGTGTAATAAATCAAAAATAAAAATGTAAAAAAGTAATCGAAATAATTAAAAATAAAAAAGTGAAACAAAATAAAAAATTAAAATAGAATAATTATAAATAAATAAAATGGTAAATAATATAAACTGTTAAATACAAAAATATACATTTGAATTAATTAAAAATAAACAATACATCATAATTAAAATAAACAATAGTAAATAATACAAATTGCTATGTATAAAATAGAAATATATATTTTTTAATAAAAATAAAAAAGGATAAATGAAATAATTAAATCAAGTATACAAAAAGACAAGTAAATAAAAAGCAACAATGTATAACTACAAAATAAAAATGTAATTAAAAATGTAAATAAGTGTAAATAAAAAAGTGATTACGATCAGTGATAATACAAGAGTAATTAAAATAAAAAAATGTAATTAAAATGAACAGTAAATAAAATTTTAAAAAAATAGTTAAGAGAAATATCAAAAAAAGAAATGAACAATAAATAACCAGTAAAAAAACTACTTATAACAATAATAATAAAAAAATGTAAAATAAAAGAAACCTGACCTGTGTGGTCCTTGAGCTCGGACTCCTCGGGCTCCGGGGGTCTCTGGACGTGGATCAGCGGCAGCGGGAACGGGACGGCTCCGCAGGGGCTCTGGCTGTAGATCCTCAGGTCAGCGCCGCAGAAGTGAGGGAAGTGGATGTAAGCGTTGTCCTGACCGTCGTAGCCCAGGATGGACTCACGGCACTCGTGGATGGGCTGCGCGAGAACGGCGTCCTGAACCTCCTTCTGAGTCTCATAGACGTGATCGCAGAGGCCCTTGAGGAGCCAGACGCGCTGCTGGACGGGCAGCAGGTGGAAGGCCGTCTCCTCCAGAGGACTGACCGCTCCCAGCGTCCAGAAGAACTGAGGACAGAGCCCGAGGCGTTCGGCACGCGCCGCCTGACAACAACATCAGCATAATGAGGAGAGATCGATAAACTGAAGCCACATAACTGTTCACAAACCAGTTCACAAGAGACTAAGTAGTGTTAGAAACAGAGCTCCAGCATAAATCTGTGAGCCTTTATGATAAAAGCATTATGCATTAAAAGCGCTCCATGTTAAAACCGCTCTGTGTTAAAAGCACTATGATGAAAGCATTCTGCGTGAAAGTGATTTGCGTGTTAAAAGTGTTCTATATTAAAACCTCTTTATGTTAAGAGGTATATGATAAAAGCTGTATGATAAAAGCACTCTGCATTAAAAGCACTCCATTTTAAAAATGTTCTGTGTTAAAACCACTTTGTGCAAAAAGCACTATAGGATAAAAGCATTCTGTGTTAAGAGCTCTGTGTTAAACCCTCTTTATGTTAAAGGCACTATAGGATAAAAGCATTCTGCATTAAATGCCTTCTATGTTAAAAGAGCTCTGCGTGAAAAGCACTATATGATAAAAGCGCTTGTATTAAAAGCCCTCTATGCTAAAACCTCCTTATGTTTAAAGCACTATATGATAAAAGCGTTTGCATTAAAAGCGCTCTATGCTAAACCTCTTTGTGTTAAAAGCACTATATGATAAAAGCATTCTGCATTAAATGCATTCTATGTTAAAGGAGCTCTGAGTGAAAAGCACTATATGATAAAGCGCTCTGCATTAAAAGCCCTCTATGCTAAAACCTCTTTGTGTTGAAAACACTATAGGATAAAAGCATTCTGCATTAAATGCATTCTATGTTAAAGGAGCTCTGCGTGTGAAAAGCACTATATGATAAAAGCGCTTGCATTAAAAGCCCTCTATGCTAAAACCTCTTTGTGTTGAAAACACTATAGGATAAAAGCATTCTGCATTAAATGCATTCTATGTTAAAGGAGCTCTGCGTGAAAAGCACTATATGATAAAAGCGCTTGCATTAAAAGCCCTCTATGCTAAAACCTCTTTGTGTTAAAAGCACTATAGGATAAAAGCATTCTGCATTAAATGCATTCTATGTTAAAGGAGCTCTGAGTGAAAAGCACTATATGATAAAAGCGCTCTGCATTAAAAGCGCTCTATGCTAAAAGCACTATATGATAAAAGCGCTCTGCATTAAAAGCGCTCTATGATAAAACCACTATATGATAAAAGCGCTCTGTATTATGAACCCTCTATGCTAAAACATCTGTGTTAAAAGCACTATATGATAAAAGCGCTTGCATAAAAAGCCCCCTATGCTAAAACCTCTTCTGTTAAAAGAGTTCTATGATAAAAGCGCTCTGCAGAGCGTGCCCTGACCTGCCGTGGCTCCTCGGCCTGGCCGACCGCTCTGTACCAGCTCTGGACGCGGCGGCGCAGCTCTCTCTCCCACTCTCTGTAGGTCAGCGGCGGACGACGCTGGACGCTGGATCTCTTCTGCGGTGGACAGAGCAGCGCCGTCATGATCTTAGCCAGGAACGAGCTGCAGCGAGGCATCAGAAGACAGCGCTCCAGCTCGTAGAAGACGATCTCGGGGAGGTGGAGCGCCGTCTGAGCCAGGCACAGGAAGTGACCGATGGCAGGAAGTTCCCACAGAGTCCAGAGCGGACACGGCTCGGCCAGAGACAGCAAGGAGCTCTCCCAGTCGTCCAGCTCCTTCACCGAGGCCTCCTCTGCCTCCTTACGCTCCTGCTCCCGCTGCCTGCGTTAAAAGAGGACACTTTGTTGATTTGTTTTATTTCACAAAAAGACTAATTCATTCACATTTCAAAACTCTGGAGGATAAAATACACAAAAAATCCATCAGCCTGTTTTCATTCTCGTCCTCAATATTTAAAAAAATGGACAGACAAATCATAAATGGAGGGCAATCCACATAACTTTCAGAAACTCGCCACAAAAACGTCAAAACACCAACGATAAGCCTTTTTTAAGTTCCCTTCTAAAAATACTACAAACTTGTATCTCTTGAATACACCCAGGTAATTTACACTAAATATATCATTAAAATATTTTAAAAAATTACTAAAATATAGTTTAAGTTATTTTAAGGAATATATAAATATACTGTTGCATAGTCAAATAATAACAATATATTTACAATACTTATTCTACAGAAAATAACTTAAAAATTTACTATACAATGTTTAATTTTATACAATGTATTTCTGTTGTGCAACATTTGTTTTGACCTAATAAAGGTAAATAAAAATTGATAAAGGTTTTATGAATTTACATTTTTCGGAATAACTAAAACGCAACATCCAGAAACAATTAAAATGGAAAACCTAAAGTTTGGGGAAACTTTTAAAAAGCGGAATTTATTTATTAATTTCCACATGCTTTCAGGTTTCAAAACCGTTATTAAAACAGAATGCAGAAATGTATTAATTTTAATAAAATTCTATTGAATTTTAAAAATGAAACAGGCTCCAGCTATTGTTAAAATAGTAATAAAACAAATTGTTCAAGTTTTATTAATTCAGTTAAAATTACTATGAGAATCAGAATTAAAAATAAAATACAAAATATAATGGCATCTAGAGAAAAGAATCAAGCTTTTATTAATGGGTTTATTACTGTAATACTATCAAACTGGTGAGGATTGATTCAGTTGGTTCAGCAATAAAATGTCATCAAATCTTTAAAACAGATCCCCAAAAAGAACCCCCCCCCTGGAATCGGTCAGCGTGAGGATATTGACCTCTTCTCGTCTTTGGCTCTCTGCAGCTCCTCCAGTCTCAGCGCCTGCACCATGACGGACTCGCTGCTGGCCAGACTCCGAGGAACTGACCGCCGTCTGGACGACGAGCCGACCGCCGCTTTCTCATCCTCCGTCCCGAACCGGCCTCGGGAGGTCACGGCCAGCGAGGTCTTCTCCCGCAGCGTCCTGACCGGCAGAAAACAACACAATCACAAGCTCCGTCAAACTTCTGATCGTCTTCTGATCTGAACAGAGTCATCTAGATTAATAAAACATCATGCAAACTATTATCATACTTTATGAGAGCCCATTTTCATAGTAATAGTAATATTTATTTTTTTCCCTACAATTCTGGGTCTATATTTTTTCTCTAAATTCTGAGTTTACATTGTGCTATTATGATTTTTGTCTAAAAAAATAATCTGAATTTTTAGATTAAAAAGTTGCAATTACTTTTTTTTAATTCTGTATTTTATTTTATTTTAACATTTTTATTTCTTTATTTTTTTATTATATTTTTTACTTCACCAGTTGATCGATAACATTACAAAACACTGTCTGCATTTTTTGCAAATTATAACTAATTTCATAAGGCATTGTTATACTTACATTTTTAATAAAAATATTAAACTGTTGAAGTTTGATTAATTCAGTTACGTAGACATGCTTTCAGGTTATCAAAACAGTAATTAAAACAGAATGCAGAAATTAATTGATTTGAATAAAATTTTATGGAATTTTGGAGATAAAGGTCATGCTATTTTTAAAAAAAATTATCGAAATTAAAAACTTAATTGTTAATTATAATAAAACAATTGTTTTATTAATTCCATTTGTAAGACATGCTTTTTAATTTAAATTAAACTATATTTTCAGTGCTTTGATATTTTGCAGTATATATATTATATATACTGCACAATATATATTGATAAAATTAGGCATTATCTAATTAATGCACTAACAAGCATTTATTTACATATGAATACCGAATAAATCAAGTTGTTTGATTTTGTTGTCACAGTTAAATGTTTTTCCAGAGGGGATTTTTGATTTCTCTGATCATTTTCTCTTTAAAGAAAACACACACATTTTCATCAAATTAATGAAGATAAAATATATAAACAAACCTTTGCAATAGGGACAAATAGAACTGTAAAGTTTAGGAGAAAAATGCTCTGATAGGGACGGGAGTTTAAATCTACAAATAAATATTTTATTTCTACTAGTTAAAAAAAATGCTTTAAAAAAAAAAAAAAAAAAAAAAAAGATGTTTTTTCCAGTAGTATCTTTCATCAAACTTGCATGAAGCATGAATGCATTGAGTTTTGAATTATTTTATTTATATACTTTCATTTTAGTTAAAGCTTTGGCAATTTAGTGGTGTCTTTTTTCGTTAGTTTTTATTAAATCTTTTTAGTGTAATTATTTTAGTGCAAGATAAAAATGATTATATTTAGGCCTTCAGATTTTATTTAGATTATTATTTTATTTTTTTCAAGCATCTCAAATATGAATTCATGGCATTAGTTGTACTTAATAATCCTGCTCATAAATGCATTGATGTGCAGAGCAACCTATTAAATTTAAACATTTTCTAGAACTTTTCTACTGCTATGACCATGAAACCAGTCATAAGTGTAATTTTTTTGAAAATGAGATTTATACATAAACTCAAAGTTGATAAATCAGCTTTCCAATGATGTATGGTTTGTTAGAAAATATATAACTATTTGAAAAGCTGGAATCTGAGGGTGTAAAATATATATATATATATATATATATATATATATATATATATATATATATATATATATATATATATATATATATATATAGAGAAAGAGAGTCTCATTAAGTCCTTAGTAATGCATATTACTAATCAAAAATTCAGTTTTGAAATACTTATGGCAGGAAACTTAAACAATATCTTTATGGAACATGATAAAAAAGACAAAGAGATGATTTTGACCTATGCAACATATTGTTGGTTATTGCTACAAATATACTTGATCAACAAGTTTAGTGTTTGCTGTTCAGATTCAGACACGCAGTGTTTTTTTTTTGCAGAAGTGTAATAACATTAACACCTAAATGTGTTTTTTGTGAAAATCTCAAAAGTGACCAAAGGTTCATCTCAAACTTCTCGTCAAAGGTTTTTCTTTTTACCTGGACAACAAGGTCAGCTTCTGCTCCAGAATGGTCTCCAGTTTCTGGGCCTGTCTGGAGATCCAGTGATCGACGCCGTGAAAGCGGTAACAGTTCTCTAGCATCAGTCTGAAATCTGCCACGAACGCCGTGATGGACTCGTACTCGCGATTCACGAACTTATCATCCATCTTTCTGAAGCACATCTCGCCGTGGTCCCCGGGGCCCACGGGACGCCAGAACGGGGCCGTGATAGACTTGTGCTTCTCTGAGAGGAAGCTCTGAAATATCCTGTAGGCCTGCTGGAGCTCGGGCGTGAGATCGTCCTCGTCGTCCGCCGAGGTTTCGTCACAGCGTGCCGCGAGATTCTCCGGCCCCGATTGGTCAGTCGAACCGTTGCAGGAGGCCAAGGTCAAGCGGAGGTTCGGGTTCATGTCCGGGGAGGCGTGCGACACGGATTCACACGCGTGTGCGTTCTCGCACGAGTCCGAATGAAGCTTCATTCTCCTGCCCTGAAGCTGAGGGCCTCGCTCACCTGCACAGGTAACGTTACCTCCAGCATCATCTGTCAATCAACATCAATCTGTCATAACAAGAGGCCATTCCTGTTCCTGATGGACACTGTTCGAACACAAACAAAACACTTCAGATACACTACTAAAAGAACTTCCTAGGATCGCCATAAGCATGCTAATTAACACCTGATGAATAATTAATAATGCAAGACTTCAATGCATTTCTAGAAACAAACCAAACTCATTTAAAGTGCAACAACCCGCTCTGAATTGCGTTAATCTCTTATTCTTGTCACCGTGTTAATGTTTCGTGAGTTTATACGACATTACCGGAGCGCTGTTCTGCGTTGTCGTGTGAAACATTAAACCGCCCGCACTAGGCCGCAGCGACGGCGGCCTCGATTTGACTCTCACACCGGGGAGGGCTCGCCTGAGCCGGGCAGCCGCCGCTCTTTCTCCCGCTGACCGCTAAAGCTCATAGTTCCAGTGCGAAGCGATTTGTCAGTAAATACGTTCGCAACCCGAATCGCGGCTGTTTTGCAGCGTCGCGAAGGAAAATCTGATTGACTTCGCGAAAAAACAGCGGCGGAGAAACGCGTGTTGACAGAGAATGACTTGAAAGAAACACGGCGACATTCAACACAGAGCTCTCTCTCTCTCTCTCTCTCTCTCTCTCTCTCTCTCTCTCTCTCTCTCTCTCTCTCTCTCTTTCTGTCTGTGTGTGTGTGTGTGTGTGTGTGTGTGTGTGTGTGTGTTTGGAGAAAAAAGTGAAACTTTACATAGCCTACATATTTTGTAAAGCAGCATATTAAAACCCCAAGTTGTATTAAAGCAAAAAGAAAAGCACCGAACTCTTGATTCTTCTCCATTTGCTTCAGGCCAGAAACATGAATATGTGATTATTCTAGAATATTCTCGTTTTATCTGACCTAAAACTCCCGCGTTCTGTCCTGCTGCTCTCTTAAATCAAAATAATCTTTAGGGGATTATCCCCCAAATCAACAATATTGTTCCAAGTAACCATTTCAGAGTAAATCAGCGTTTATTTCTTGAATCACTGAATTAAATTTGAGCAGAAAAAAAGTCTTGCTAAATCTGTAGGTAAGCCTTATAAAAAAAATCAGCAAAATGTTAAGAAAATGCCCGGATCAATTTTACCCCCAAAATCAAATATTAAGAAAATTAAAGTCTAATTTTCCTTATTGTGTAACACGTTATATTAGCCTATATGTTTATTATTATTATTATTATTATGTAACCATTATATTAATATTATGATATGCTTAATTATATTTAGCACTTCTACATTCTTCTTAAAGAAAATATTAAAATATTATGTAAAGAAAAAAATACAAAGAACACGAAAAGAAAATAAAGATTAAAAATTAAGCTCTTCAGTGGGCTAGACATGTAAGATCTTGTAAGAAAATGTTATTATTTTTTTGAGTTTAATGGATGGGACAGTATGGAAAATCTACATAAATCTCCGGAAGGAACGCGCATCACCTCTGTGACGTCATCGACCAGCCACGTGACGCTCCCAGTGACCACTAGATGTCTCCAGAGTTCATCAGAAAATACTAGCGCACTACATACTACATACTGCATACTGCATACTGCGCAGCATGCACTCAATAAGAATATTATGAATATGGCCTGCCTTGACGCCGTATATGGACGAGAACCGGTTCGAATACTACAGACTATATATATATAACTTTATATATATAACTTTACGCATTTTTAATCTACTTCAGTGTAAAAAAAGAAAGAAAGATGAAATCATGGTTGATGTAAATTCTTGTTCATTCATTCATCACACTGGAAATAAAAGGAGAAACTAGTAGTGTTGGGGTTAGTGAGTTAACCGCTTACCGTAGTACAGTAACTGCAGTAACCACGGTAAAGGTGGAAACTGTGGTTACCATGGCAACGCAGCAAGTGTCTGTAGACCTTAATCAGATGAACTGAGAACAGATGCTTCATTTACCTCCTCACAGCTGCTGGAGTCACCATAGTAACCAGACCATAATACACACACAGCATATATTTTGGTCAGTTTTTCTGGGGGGAAAAAAAACACCTGTTTTTTGAGAAATTGGCAAAATTCATTCCTGCCGTTTTAGGAAAATGAGGTTTAAAATCAATTCATGAATTGACCACTGAAATGATTCATAAAATCTCACTTTAAGAGTGATATTAAATTCATGTTCAGACTAAACGAACAACGAGCTGTAGGAGTTTCTCATGAGATCAAATGGTGTTTTTTTAAGGACTTTTAGGAGAAATATTTTCAAATTTGGTAAAAAAAATTTTTTTTTTTAAATTTTGTTTTCTGACCAAAAAAAAACAGAAAACAAAAAAAAACATTTACAATATAACCCCAAACATCAGATCTGATCTCTATGGAAGCTTGTTTCTGGCACAGAATAAAAAATAAATACATTTTTGAGTTCATATCTCACAATTTATATTCTGCAGTTCCAAGTTTACATCTCGCAATTTTGAGTTTTTCCTTTTCGCAACTTCTCACAATTTTTAAGCGCAATTTTAAGTTTACTTTCTACAATTTCGACTTTTTACTCCATCTCATAATCTTTTTCGGTTAAAATCCCAATTTATATCTTGGAATTCTGACTTTACATTACGCAATTTTAACTCAGAATTCTGAGTTTATATTTTGCAATAAATGTTGTTTTTTTTTTTTGGTGCAATGACGAGTTTATATCTTGGAATTCCAAGTTTTCATTTCACAATTCAAAATTCAGAGTGTTTGTCTCACAATTCCGAAATCATATCTTGGAATTCTGAGTTTATATTTTGCAATAAAAAAATTCTAAGTTTGTCTCGCAATTATGAATTTTTCTCGCAATTCCGAATTTATATCTTGGAATTCTGACTTTACATTTCAAAATAAAAAATTCTGCGTTTTTCTCGCAATTCTGAACTTTTTGAGAAAACAAGATGTCTTCTCTGCGCTAATCAACTTTCTATCGTATGCTGAAGTCAGGACGACAGATAACCGAAAAAAAAAAAAAAAAAAAAAAAAAGAATAACACGACGGTTCTGGAATCAAAATATTTAATAAGTACATAACAAGTATTATACCATGTATAAAATTCGGAATCACAATTCGAAGCGATGTTTCTGCTGGGACCGCAGGTCGGATTTGCCACACTGAAAGAGCGAATGGTGAAAGTCGAACAGGTAGGAAAATAAACCGACGGCTCCGTCACAATCTCATTTCTCATTGTCAGTAAGTGCAATAAAACATAAAACACCACAGGAAAGCGCAGCAGAAGAGCGAGAGCGTGAGAGAAAACAGCCAAGATCACGGACGAGAGGAAAGCCAGCACTGGAAATCAAAGACGGGATATCGCCGTGGGAACGAAACACGTCACAGACGAGCGGATAAACATCGTACATCTGCAGTTCCTGAAAAACAAAAGCAGAGATCTTTGAGAAGAACGACATCACCACGAAAAGAGACGAACAGGCCGAACAACAAACAACCGAAGGGAACAAACAGGGAACGGACGATCGAGCAGCGGATTCGCTCCATCTGTCGCGACAATCCAGCTAAAGATGGAGAAACATCAGCAGATCTTCGTCAGAGCAGCGAGTCAAAGATTCAGTCACTCGACTCCCGTCAAGAACGCGTTTGACTCACAGTTCACTCCCAAATGAATCGGCGGTACAAAACATTATATTTTGCATTGAGAAAATGAAGCCTATTTTAAAAGCCATTCATAAGAAAAAAAAAAAAACAAAAAAAACGATATATTATTTTTGTTCAATTGTATTTATATATTTTAAATAGTAAAAGTAAATATAAAAAACGATACACATTAAAAGCATTTACACTGTATCTGTTGCGCTGCATCTAATTTTACGCTTGTTCTAATAGTTTTTTTTCTTTTTTTAATAGTAATTAGACTTAAAAAAATCACTGTCTAAAGAGAAACAAAAATAACTCGAAACTAAAACATATGGACACATCCATGAGAATTTGGCATAAAATGTGTTTAAGTGTTTCACGATGGAAATGAGCATAAAATAGGCTTCTTTTGTGCAAAATATAATTATTTTATATCTATTTATGTTTCATAAATATTTAATTACAATTAATTTATTTTTCTTAGAATTATGTTGATTTTAAATTTAATTATCTAGAATTATTATTTGATTATATATATATATATATATATATATATAAATATATATATATATATATTTATATAAATATATATATATATTTATATAAATATATATATGTTTATATAAAGATATATATATACGTGTATATATATATATATATATATATATATATATGTATATATATATATATATATATATATATATATATATATATATATATATATATATATATATGTATATATATATATATATATATGTTTATGTTTATATAGGTATAATTCTGTTATTTTGGGGTGAATGAGTTGGGAGTGTTTCTGACAGGATTCTTGCGTATCATTAGTGTGACTGATTCAGGAGTCTGTGGTCACTGCTGATCCAGACGCTGATGACGTTCATGAAGTGTGTCGAAGGGTTCGAGTCCCAGCATCTGTTGGGTTTGCGGTCGTGAACACAGATGTCAGGCTGGTGTGTGTGAGTGTGTGTGTCTGTGTGTGTGTGTGTGTGTGTGATGCTTGTGCGGAGAACACATCATTGTCCATTTTTCTTGCGGATCAGATTCATCGTCCTTTGCTGTATCCGGGGAAGAACTGATCCAGGAGCAGCTGCAGGGTTTTGTTGAGGCTCATGGCGTAGTCTTTGCCCAGATCATGACGACAGGCAGGACACGAGAAGACCTCGGCGCGGAACGAGCGCTGCAGACACGTCTGGAGGAGACACACACACACACGTTGGTATTTGTGGTTTATGAGGACTCTCCTTAGGTGGGGACATGAGATAATGTCCTTATAAGTCACCTTCTCCTTGAAATACATGTCATTATACACATTCATGTCCTGATTTGTCACAAAGACACACACACACACCCACTCACTCACTCATTTTCTCTCTCACACACACACACACACACACACACTCTGTCTCACACACATCTCTCTCCCACATACCCATACTCTCTCTCTCTCTCTCTCATTCACTCACACACACAAACACACACACTCACTCATTTTCTCCTCACACACACACTCACTCACTCTCTCTCTCTCACACACACACACTCTGTCTCACACACATCTCTCCCACACACCCTCTCTCTTTCTCTCACACACACACATACACTCACTCTCTCTCACACACACACACACACACTCATTTTCTATCTCTCTCACACACTCTCTCTCTCACTCACACACACACATTTTCTATCTCTCTCACACTCTCTCTCTGTTTCTCACACACACACACACACACACACACACACACTCACTCTTTCTCACACACACACACACACACTCATTCTCTCTCTCTCTCTCTCTCTCTCACACACACACACACACACTCATTCTCTCTCTCTCTCTCTCTCTCTCTCTCTCTCTCTCTCTGTCACTCTCACACACAGACACTCTCACTCATTCTCTCTCTCTCTCTCACACACACACACAAGACACACTCATTCTCTCTCTCTCCTCTCACACACACACACACACACACCTTGCAGACGTTGTGTGAACACTCTGTGGTGACGGGCTGGAAGGACAGCTCCTGACAACAAACACACATGAACAGCTGCTCCACCTTCCGCAGGAAGTTCTGCAGGACAACAGGAAGTCATGCATCAGCACGGCGCTATTTCACTGAGATATTTACTCATACATTTTCATTTTCATATTCCGTGTTCATTTTAATTATAGTTCACCGTAAGCTTTCATTTGAATACGAAATTACAGACGGCCAAACTACAATAAATCAATGGGAGAGTCATTTAAAATGACAAAAAAAAATTGACCAATCAGATCTTTCCTGTAAATGGGCGGGCCTTGTTATCACAAACTTTATGTAAATGTAGTTCACATGCACTACATCAGACTGTGTGATACAAGCTCTTAATATACAGTGTGTGTAGGGTAGGTGTGTACCGGCCCCTCAGACAGGAAGCTCAACGCCTCGTCCCACAGCTTCCTGTTGGGTTCATCTTCCTGAATCAGGTTTCTCTGCTGTTCTGACAGAACGAACGACTCCACTTCCTTCAGACGCTTGACCTGAGGCTCCTCGGGCGGCTCACACACAGCTGACACACACACACACACACACATAAGGTGAGAACACTGAGCAGTTCGGAAATTAATATTTTATTTGGCCATACATGTAACTTTTCACAAGCAAAAATCTGAATGAAGCCGTACCCGAGCTCTCCTCCTCCTCCTCCTCTTCTTCGTGAGCGTCTGCGCTGCCGTTGCTCTGCAGCTCTTCCTCGTTGTTCTCCGCAGGCTTCTCCTCCTCTTCCTCCTGGACTCTTCTGGACGGTCGCGTGGATCGAGGTCTTCCTCTCTTTCTGCCGCGGGTCGAGCCGCCCACCGACCGCACCGTCGCCTCGCGCTTCGTCTTATTAGCCATAGCCTCCAGATACCCCGGAGGATACTGACACACACACACACACACACACATTAATACTTTTGTAATTATGCATTTCTGTCTTATGTAAAAATCATTAAAATATAAAATAAATATCATGCTGCATGAAGATGTTTTGTAAATGTCCTACTGTAAATATATCAAAACGTCATTTCTGATTAGTAATATGGATTACTAAAAACCTCATTTGGACAAATTTAAAGGTGATTTTCTCCATATTTAGATTTTTTTTGCTCCCTCAGATTCTAGATTTTTAAATAGTATTCTCTCAGACAGATATTGATTTAAAAAAATGACCCATATGACTTTTGTGGTTCATATGTCACATGACAGATTTAACACAGTTACTGTAGTTATGAAAATGTATCTTTTATTTTACATTTTGTCTTAGATTTTAGCCTTCCACTTCTGTTTAGTTTGTTAGTTTTAATGATGCATAAAGCTTTTAGTGCATAGTTTCACATTTACTATATATATATATATATATATATATATATATATATATATATATATATATATATATATATATATATATATATTTTTTTTTTTTTTTTAATTTATTTATTTTTTTAAATCACAACTAAAAATAAATTAAAGCTACATGAATATATGTTTTAAACCACATAACAAAATTACTAAAACTGAAATAAAATAAAAGTCTATTTAATGTTAATTAAATGAGATATTACATTACAATGAAATCTAAAAATCTAAAAAACCTAATTTAATTAATAAATATTATACAAATAATCTGTGTTAATTCTGAGTCATTCAGCTGACTGAATGTTTTAGAATCACACACAAACACACACACACTCTCTCTCTCTCTCTCTCTCTCTCTCTCACACACACACTCTCTCTCTCTCACACTCTCTCTCTCTCTCTCTCTCTCTCTCTCTCTCTCTCTCTCTCTCTCTGTCTGTCTCGCTCTCTCTCTCACACACACACACACACACACACACACACACACACACACACACACACACACACACCTGGACTTTGAGGCCGAGTTTCTTGCTGCGCTCGATGCCTTCAGGGGTCCAGGGCGCTGGCTCCAGGTCGTCTCGTCTCAGCAGGTATCTCCAGACGAGGAAGCCACACTTCCCGATCTCGGGCCAGTACTTCACCACCTGACCACAACACCACGATCAGATCAACACTCCCAGAACACAAACCAGACAGTGTGTGTGTGTGTGTGTGTGTGTGTGTGTGTGTGTGTGTGTACCTTATAGATACCGTCGTAGCGGTTTCCCTCTTCCGGAGCGTATTTGCTGATTCGTCGGCCCTTGGAGCTGCGGATCACTCTCACTGGTTTTCCCGCCCTCCAGTTGCGAGACTCCGCCCCGTCCTTGTCGTTCAGAGGGGCGTCACAGTTCAGCGCCAGAGCCCTGAGAGGTCAGAGGTCAAGAAGGAGCACGTACAGTCACAGGTCACATGCACTGAGACGTGTAAAGATCACCTGTTCATGTGTGTGAGCGTCTGATCGAACGAGTGCTCGCCGATGCGCTTGTTTCCCGAGAGGTCGCGACCTCCGCTGCCGGTGTAGGTGAACTCATCCCCCCGGTCCTGGAATGTAGAGTTTATTTATCAAAATTCCAGTTTACGTCTTTTTACTATTTTGACTTTTTTAACCCAATTATGATTGTATAATATGTTCTTTTCAGAACTGAGTTGACATTTTTTGCTATTTTGCCTTTTTTCTCGCAATTCTATAAACCATAAAAGTAGAAATAAAGGTTACAATTCACAATTCTGACCTTATATCTAGCAATTCAATTCAGTTCTCACAAAACTCTTGTAAAATGAAGTTGCAACAGCCTTTTTTATTTACATTTCATTAAATCCAATGTGGAAATAAGTGAATATTTTATGTATGACATTTAGTTTATGTACATGTTTTTTGTTAACTATCATATTTATGTAATGTCAATCAGTTAAATCTCGGCTAAATGCTGAGATGAAATGAAGAAACACTCACAACTTCGTCCTCGAATCCTCCAGCGAGCACCAGCGAGTACGAGCCGTCGTTACTGCGTCCGTGAATCCCACCGACGTGAGGCCTGTGAACACCCGCCTCGCTCACCTGACCACACACACACACACACACACACACACACACACACACACACACACACACACACACACACACACACTTAACCCTCTGAAATTCTCACACTGGACTAAAACCTACTGGCTTTGCTCACACAGGGCATAACATCTTCCCAAATGTGTCTCTGAAGCACAGAAGCTATATTTGTAGCAACATTTTCAACTAACATCTATTATGCATTTCAGTTTTGAGTCGCCAAATTGATCCAAAATAATGTTTTTCGCTCAAAAAGGGATGAGCATGAGGTGAGATCAGTGAGTTCTTGTGATTCTTGGTCATTTCGGATCTCCTCACCTGAACGCGGAACTTCCACGTGGTTCCGACGGGAACGCCGGGAACCGGTCCGTAGTGATTGGAGGGGACGATTGTGCACTCTTTGGTGCGCCCCACACACGCCATGCCCTAAAACACACACACAACACACACACTTAAACAGTTTTTCATCAGGAACTGTCTGACTGCCATCACTTTGTTTAAACAGGGAATCATCTCAATTAATGCAGGTCAAGTATGGAGCGCCACAAGGATCTGTTTTAGGCCCTCTGATGTTTTCAATATACATGTTGCCCCTTGGTAATATATATATTATATACATCAAAGAAAAGAGTCCATAATAAAAGAGCACATGTGACTGATTTGAGATGCAGATTAGCAGTTTTACATAATTAAGGGGACGGGACACTTTTAGAAGGCATTTGATTGGATGAGCTGAATGCATACTGCTGAATATTGAATGCATATATATATATATATATGTTTAAAAAGTAAACAAAAATTTTAAAAGAAAAGAAAAATGTTCAGTTTATTAAAATAAAACCTTAATATATAACCTGTTAATTGGCAAGGTTTGTTGAGATAAAACTAGTATATGTGTGTAATTATTAGGGTTTGCTTTAGTCTGCAGCTATAGCTTTATAATATAATAAAACATAAATATAAGTGCGTTAATGTGCGTTTACATGATGAAAAGCTAATAATTAAATAATACAACATGTCCAGCTAAAATAAAACACTTGCTAAAAATGCATTAAAATCATAAGTAAAATCATATGACAATTATGGTCTCTCTCTCTGCATTAGCGAAGTCGTTTGGTGATTTCTATAATCGTTCAGAGCGTCGTGTGCGTTCGCTCAGACTCGTACCTGCTTTCCCACAATGCCTCAGCGCTCGTAAACGCTGCTCAGCGGGACTCTGGCCTTCAGCTGCGCTCTCTCCGAGTAAATGAGCGCTTTTAAACAAACAGGCCTTTGATCTTCAGATGAAGCTCATGTTCTTTGAGTTTTACAGCCGTTATTAATGAACACGCATCACAAAGCCTCCGTTCAACAGGCTGCTAAATGTGTGCTTTTCATTTACAGAAATCTATCATCCTGCAGAAAGGAGCTAAATCTGATGACGCACTGAAAACAATTGGCAAGGTAATGCATAGAAGTCTCTATTGTATGCTTCATGGAAAGCTAATAATGAATCAAATCTGAATAAATAAAAATACAATTATAAAAATTTCAAATGACAATAAAAAAGCAATAAAAGAAAACACAATCAAAAAACAATAAATTAAAATTAAAAAACGAATTATCACATTATAAAATGTTAACTTATAAAAAACTAAAATTCAAAAACAAAAAAGATTAAGATTAAAATAAAATATAAAATGTGAAATGTAAAATTGTAAATTGTAAAACTATAACTAAAAAAGATATGAAATTATTTACTAAAATAGTAAATATCAAAAAAGTCAAATTATAATATCTAAATAATCAAAATAAAAAAAAACAAAAAAACAAATGACACTAAACACTTAGTGTACTAAAATCATATTATCTAATTTCATTGTGTTTGTGTATGTGTGTGTGTGTGTTCATGCGAATGTGTGTGTTCATGTGTGTGTGTGTTCATGTAAATGTGTTTGTGTGTGTTCATGCGAATGTGTGTGTTCATGTGTGTGTGTGTGTTCATGTAAGTGTGTTTGTGTGTGTTCATGCGAATGTGTGTGTGTGTTCATGTAAGTGTGTTTGTGTGTGTTCATGCGAATGTGTGTGTTCATGTGTGTGTGTGTGTGTGTGTTCATGTAAGTGTGTTTGTGTGTGTGTTCATGTGTGTGTGTGTTCATGTAAGTGTGTTTGTGTGTGTGTGTGTGTGTTCACACCTTGCCCCAGTCTCTCTGGCTCTCTGTAGTGGCTGACGGCATCTTGGATCTCTTCTTGCTGGCTCTGAGTTTCTCTCCAGCTTTGACCACCTCGCTGCTGTCGTTCTTACAGGTGGGACAGTACCTGCACACACACACAGCGTGATCATACACACACGCTACAGGTATTGTCAAAACTTCTTGCACCAAAATGAAATGAAATTAAAATTATTGGTTTATAGATCTTATTATTATAAATGAAAACAATGAAGTTGAGCAAAATGGTACTCTAGGGTGAATAGTTTTTTTCCATGTATAAACTAAATTTCACCGTTTCATAAACTAAATTTATGCAACTAAATTTAACTTTTTACTATTTTGTTTAGCTCCTTAAAGAAATAAAATTACATAATTTAAAAGATATTTACCAAACATTTTTAACATTCTAGCAGACATTATACCAACAAAGCACAATTAAACTTAAAATTATTACATTTGCATTAATGTATTTTTATTGTGCAAACAAATGCAGCCTTTCTAAGCAAGACTTTTAAAATATAAGAAAATATTAGCGATCACATATTGAACACTGCATGTGAACGTTATAATAAATGCATTAACAGAGCTGGGATCATTGTTATCATTACTATTGTTTTTTTATTTTACATAACTACAGTAAAATTACGATACTAGCATTTACGACTGTTGAGGGTGTTCTTGGGTTTTTATCAGCTTTTATTTTCTGCTTGTTTTTGTTGACGACAGCAGATTCCCGAATTATGTTTGTTGCGCGTATCATAAATCATAGAAACGTGACTGAGAAACTGACGAGTAGCACTGCTTCAGCGCAGATTTTGCTCATGATTGTATTTGACCAGGAGCTTATTTAGCCTTTTTGCTGATATCATAGCTTTTTTATGTCCGAATCGTTTGCCTTGCGAACACTGGGAGCATGTCAGAGCTCCTCACCAGTCCTCGTCCTCGGGGATGGAGGTCAGCGGAGGGGTCAGGCAGTAGATGTGGAAGGCCATGTTACACTCGTCACACAGCAGCTGCATGTGAGCGTCCTGCTTCCCTCCACACACACAACACGAGCAGAAACGACACTCCACCTCCGGGTCCGCCTTACAGTGCTTACACTCCGGACCCGTCTTACCTACACACACACACACACACGCACGCACACACACGCACGCACACAAACACACACGCACGCACACGCACGCACGACGCACACGACGCACGACGACGCACGCACGCACGCACGCACGCACGCACGCACGCACACACACACACACACGCGCACACACACACACACACACACACGCACGCACATGCACACACACACACACACACACACACACACACACACACGCACACACACACACACACACACACACACATACGTACACGCGCAAACACACACACACATACACACACACGCACATGCACACACACACACAGACGCACACACACACACACACACAAGCGCACACACACCCACACACACACACACACACACACACAAAGACGCACACACACAAACAGGCATGCACACGTACACAAACACACACACACACGCACACACACACACAAACAGGGATGCATACATGCGCACACACAAACACACACACACACACACACACATACGCACGCATGCACACACACACACACACACACACAAACAGGCATGCATACATGCGCACACACGAACACACACACACACATACACGCACATGCACATGCAAGATACACACACACGCACGCACACACACACACCCACAAACAGGCATGCATACATGAGCACACACGAACACACACACGCACACACCCATACGCGCACACACACGCACACACACACACGCACGCACACAAACACACATACATACAAACAGGCATGCATACACGCGCACACACAAACACACATACGCATTTGTGTTAGAGAGTACATGTATATATGTATATGTATGTGTGTGTGTGTGTGTGTGTGTGTGTGTGTGCGCGCTCACGTTTGAAGGGGCCGTCTGCTGCAGACAGCGCCGGTGCTCCAGGTTTCTCTATCCTATAAATCTCATCCAGAAACTGCAGCTTACAGTCACCAATCACATCACCCGGACCTCTGAAAGGACCAATCACAGCCATTCAGTTCGTTCTGTTTACCATTTCTTTTTTTCTGGATTGCATTTCGGTCATTATTACTACATTTGTTAAACTGAAAAATGACATTCATTAAATAAATTTGATTTCAAAAATTAAAAAGAGCGTACTGAATAATTTATAGAAAATGTTGAATATCAATAAGACCAAATGATATTTTATTTTGTTCTTAAAAATATCTTTTTTAATCAAAAATCAGATTAATAAAACTTTGACAAATCGTAAATGAATGTAAATAAAACTAAAGAACACAAATCTAAAATTAAAATACATTTTGATATCAAAATAAGATGTATTTATAAAATATCAATGTAACAGGAAAAATTTAAAATTCTGTGTCGTCAAAAATGGTGGTAATTAATTTACAAACTACTATGCAAACAATTTAGTTAATATTAACGGATATTCAAATTAAATGATAGATGTTTGCATAAAAAAGAAATACAAAAATCCATTCAAACAAAAGTAGCTTTTTTTTCTTAAAACTGATCTGAAACAGGTTTACTGTATGAATTAAAATATAGATGTAAAATGATTTTCAATGTGACTTTGAGAAGTACAATGTAAATGTAAATTTTACAACAGCAATATTTGTGACCCTGGAGCCAATTTTCTGAAATTGACATGTATACATCATCTGAAATCTGATTAAAGGCTCTCTCTATTAATGCATGATTTATTATGACAGGACAATATTTGAAAATCTAGAATCTGAGGGAGCAAAAAAATCTAAATATTGAGAAAATCACCTTTAAAGTTGTCCAAATGAAGTTCTTAACAATGCATATTATTATAATAATAATCAGAAATTACGTTTTGAAATACTTACGATAAAAACATTTTTACGGAACAATATTTTGGCATGAAAGAAAACTATAATTCTGACTCTACTATAATTCTGAAGTGTACTTCTCTAAATATAGCCGTGCGGCTGAAGACACATATTAAGAGAACTCTTATTTTGGCGGTCGTTTACCCCAGAAGAATCTTGACGCGGATCTCTTTGTTGGTGCGTGAGACGGCGTTGAGGCTCGAGATCTCAGCGTCGTACCAGAAGCCTCGCTCCTCGGGGTTCTCCAGGTTATAGTTGACCATCACCACGTCTCCGAGCTGAAGCTGATCGAAGCGCAGCAGGGTCCGGGCCCTCGGGCGAACATCGTCCACGCTCAGCTCCACCACGCCGTTCTCCGGATAACTGCGCGACAGCATTAGACCTCCGTCAACAACAACTACATCGCAAAAAATGACTGTTTTCACACAGGTTTCCTCCAGACTGCCTCTGTCCGCCATTGGTCAGGCAAACAGATAGCCCGGCCCCCGAACTCACGCCATTGGTGGAGTCAGAACTTGACATGTGTGGGCCAATCAAACAAAACGATCAATGTTCTCAAAGTGTCATGCAACATCGACCTATAAACGGCAAACTGAAAGCAGCGTTTCTCAAACTTGGGTTCATGAGTTGATAAAAATATTAAATAATCAAATGTCGAATTAAATTTCAATAATAAAAAACTTACTGAAAATGTAATAAATTATGAACATTTCACATTAAAATAAAAAAGTGAACACAAACTAAACAAAACAGAATGCATGAACTAAAAACGAAAATATATTTTGCTGCAATAAAAACGGCGAAAGTAAATTAAAACTAAAAAGCCTTACATTTGCAAATTGGCAAAATACTTTCAAAATAAAACACTGCAAACCATAAAAAGTCAAATAAAAACATCAGAACAAAACCATTATTATTAAACATAGTCAGAGCTAATTAAATGATAAAAATGTCAAATTAAAGTAAATGTAAAACGAAAACAATCAAAATAAAACAAAAACAATTTAATCATAAAAAATAAAAACAAAAAAGGAATTAAATTATAGTGTTAAATTTAAAAAAGGAAACAAAATAAATAATTTTAAAATAAAAATTTAATTTAAATAATTGTAAAATAGCCACAAATCAAATCAAATTAAAATCATCCTAAAAACATTAAAACGTTACACTAAATAGAGATTAACTGTTGATCTTAAATGAGCAGTCGCTGATATCAGAGAACAGTGAATGTCTTTTATGTGAATGTCAATTATTAAAATATGAACTTATCAGACACCTTGATATTTACAGAGAAACAACGAATGCGTTTTCATCTCAGAAAAGAAAACAACAATTGTAAACACGAGTGCATTATCTGAGAGATCCGCCGCTCTGAATCACTGAGTCAGAAGAGTGAATCAGTGAATCAATGAATCAGTGAATCAGATCTCTCAACACACACTGCTTCCGAGCATCTGTATGCTCCACAACATCTGCTGAAAACACACACGCGCACATGCACACGCGCGCACACACACACACACACACACACACAAAGATCAGGAACAGTGTGTGTGTGTGTGTGTGTGTGTTCAGCAGTTGTAGGTTGATCTTTCTCTCGTCTGGACTGTGTCTCAGTCTTCTGCTGCTCCAAACGCTCATGTTCTGAATATCAATATGACTCTCACTCTCTCACACACTCACTCACCCAGCAGCAGAACCGTGTGTGTGTGTGTGTGTGTATGTGTATATGAGTGAGAATTTTGGGTGTTTCTTCTGCTTCAGCTCTTCTGACCCTTTAGAAAATAAACACGTTTCACATTCTCAGCAGTTCATTTGTCATAACGTCAAGCTCTCAGACGACACACACACACACACACACACACACACTCACACACAAAATCTGCGCTGATTAGAAGTTATTCTTTACTATGGACTGGTTAGTAAAGCTAAAATCACTTGTGTATACACATACACACACACACACACACACACACACACACACACACATATATATATACACATATATATACACATATATACATATACATATACACATACACACACACACACGCATATATATATATATATATATATATATATACATATATATATATATATATATATATATATATATATATATATATATATATATATATATATATATATATATATATATATATATATATACACACACACATACACACACACACACACACACACACACACATAAGGGCTGGCAATGAAAATCATTATTATTATTAAATCATTACAATTATTAGAATGTTCCTAAAATTCAAGATATAAGGTGAAAATGTCTGTTTCAGTTTTTTACTCATATTTACATCAAATATATGATCTTATACAACAGTGAGAACTTAATATTGTTATTTTAGACACAATGTTCTCTGTTTTGCTTAATTTCATATAATGATGATGACTTGTTTGATGATGATTCAATCAAACAAGTCTAATGATTCAATGAACCATTCATGAAGAACCATTTACTTCACTCCTGAATGAATCAGCCATTTAAACGAATCAAATGAATGGATAAAGGACTCAATCCTTCCCACCACCTACTGGCAGATTTAGTTTATTATTTAGAGTATCATTTCATTAAAGAAATCATTTCATATTTCCATAGTAATCTCAATTAAATTAATTAAATTATTAATGGCTCAAAAATGACTCAATCTCATGGTCCAAAAGAGTATGTAATAAAATGTTTTGTAGTCGCGAGTCTGAATGAACAGACACACACACACACACACACACACACACACACACACACACACACAAAGTGTAAAATCTGCTGATTTTAGCAATCTTCATTGCATTATACGCTCATTATGATCATTTAGAAATGGGGAGTTTTTCTTTTGGCATCTTTATTTTTAAAGCCCTATACTGTTCAGTTCCAGAGATATTGGTGTTTTAATACGGTTCCAGGATTAAATAGTTAAAATGTACATATTTTCATTGGTCAAAAAACAAACATGAGCCACATTTCAAAATATGATGATTTTTATGTCCATTTTCCAGTTTTTGTCTTTTTAAATATATAAATAATATTATTTAAGTAATACTAAAGTGATATTATATATTTTTTTATTATTGTTTGATTTATTTATATGCACAAATGCGATTATTTTAATAATATATTTTATATTATTTAAAAAATGTATTTTCACATATTATTAGGTAACTGTATGCAGATTTGAAAAGAACAACAACAAAAAAAAGACACAAATCAGACCTGAGATCAGATCTGCGACCCAAACTCGGTTTCCCAGCATGCACTGCTCTTGGAAACGATACACTTACCGCAGACGGAACGCATCCCATCACGCACCTCTTCACAGAAATAAAGCCACTCCGGTGCCAAACAGCGCTTTAGAAATGAACATCCAGACAAGCAGGGAAAAACAAAGCCTTCCTTCCCATGATGCACTTACTCTTCATATTTAATGTGGTAGGAGACGAGCGGCGGATCCGTTCTGGACGTGGACGGTTGGTCCGAGTGTAACGCTGTGCTCTGAGTGTCCGTGGATGATGAGGATGAGGATGACGAAGGCTCTGACTCCAGCTTGCCGTTAGTCTGTTTCCTGGGTCGTCCGACCCGGGCCGGAGCGGGGGTGTCCGCTCGGCCATTCTGTCCTTTAGAGGCCGGAGTGACCTTCTCAATCAAGCCCTCGAACCAGGCTCCGATGCTGAGATCCCTGCAGTCCACCAGCTCATTCACCTGAACGACACCAGACACACGTCACTACATCAGCAACCAAATCTAAATATTGAGAAAAAATCCCCTCTAAAGTTGTCCAAATGAAGGGAACACTAAATGTCTTCATGGAAAATTATCTTTAGATTTTTGCCGTACATTTTTTTGACCCATACAATGCATTGTTATTAATTATGATTCGACTATCTGTGTGTAACTAATGCACAATTTCCTTAATTAACAGATATTTTAATAATAATTAAAAATGCATGTAATATTACAAACGTACTGTTATGATTAATGCATATATAGTTATGCTTTGCAGCACTTTCAATTTTATGTGTAAATTTAGTACAGTTACCCTGTGATAGACTAAATGTATAATAAATAATAATAAAACAACATTACCACATTTTTTTAAATATTGTTAAAAATAATAATTATATAAAATATTGTAAAAATATTTAAATAATAATTATTATATTTTAATAATATAGCATTTTAGAGGTAGACTAAATTTATAATAATAATACAACAACATTACAACATTTTTTAAATATTGTTAAAAATAATAATTATATAAAATATTGTAAAAATATTTAAATAATAATTATTATATTTTAATAATATAGCATTTTAGAGGTAGACTAAATTTATAATAATAATAAAACAACATTACAACAGTTTTTTTAAATATTGTTAAAAATAATAATTATATAAAATATTGTAAAAATATTTTAATAATAATTATTATATTATATTTTAATAATATGGCATTTTAGAGGTAGACTAAATTTATAATAAATAATAATAAAACAACATTACAACATTTTTAAAAAATATTGCTAAAAATAATAATTATAAAATATTGTACAACATATTTTAATAATAATTATATTATATTTTAATAATATAGCATTTTAGAGGTCATATAAAACATTTATTTACCACAAACTGTACAAGTCTTACTTCATAGAGTAACGTCACGTACAGTCAGAAAGCAGACAGTACTGTTCTTACTCTGAAGACTCCGAAGCCGGGATCGATGAGCAGCGTCCGGCTGGATGTGGACGGCTGGCTGTCCGGCGCCGGGCTGCAGGACTTGGACCCGTTTCCGTTGCTGTTGGCGACGGTTGCTGGGGAAACGACTGCGGCGGTGGGTGTTGCAGGGGCGGAGACAGATGCGGCGGCGGGTGGGGCTACGACACAGGCCACGCCCTCATCGTTGTTGAGGGAGGGGCTGTCCGGTGCGTCCGTCTGTGAGCGAATGAGAAGCTGGACGATGTCGTTCAGACCGACGTTATAATCGAAGAGCGTCTGGCCATCTTCCATCTACAAAAAAAGCACGTCAGATATAATTATTCTGATATTTTAACAAAACCGTTAATTATTCGTTATTCAAAATAGACAATGCATTATAACAGAAATGTTTGCCGATCAGTAAATCA
Organism: Puntigrus tetrazona; assembly: GCF_018831695.1. NCBI lineage: Eukaryota > Metazoa > Chordata > Actinopteri > Cypriniformes > Cyprinidae > Puntigrus > Puntigrus tetrazona. The sequence goes on from NW_025048699.1 coordinate 765,263, forward strand.
GTATATTATTATGATTTATGAAGATCATGTGACGCTGAAGACTGGAGTAATGATGCTGAAAATCACAGAAATAGATTACACTTTAACACGCATTCACAGAGAAAACAGCTGCTTTATATTAGAATAATATTTGACAATTTTTACAATATTTTTGATCAAATAAATGCAGGCGTGGTGAGCAAAACTATAAAAAAACAATTTATTTTTATTTATTATGTGTAAATTTTACACACACACACACACACTCACAAACTAAAGCACACAAAAACATCCCTGTACTTGGTGTTCATCTGTGTGTGTGTGTGTGTGTGTGTGTGTGTGTGTGTTATTATCGGGGCAGATGCGAGATCACGAACAGCAGTGAAGCCATTTTGTGCTGCAGCGGACGCCTTCAGCCGAAACACCAGCGCAAATAAAGAAATGTTAGAATAGTGATGACGGCTCTAGTGAAACCGTGCACATACGTGTGTGTTGCCATAGCAACCAACCAGGCTCTATTGCGCGCACACACACACTTGCACGAACACACAATGGTAATTTGCGCGGCTGTGTGCGGGCGTGAAACATCAGCGGCGGATTGGCCGGTTCGTCTCATTAACATGAGAATCAGAGGTGTTAGATGTGCTTCCTGTTCTCCCGCTTTATCACGCGTGATGAAGAGCGACACACCTCTGACACAAAGACCAACGCCTGAGAGACATCGACTCTCGAAGACGAATAAATCGTTTCTCCGCTGATGTCTGGTTTGTTAGGATCGGACAGTCTCTGAAAAGCTGGTTTCTGAGGGAGCAAAACATCTAAATGTTGAGAAAATCGCCCTCAAAGTTATCTAAATGAAGTTCTTAGCAATGCATGTTACTAATCAGAAATGTAGTTTTGATATATTTACTGTATATATTCTTGAAACGTTGTCTTTGCTTAATATCCTAGTGATTTTTGGTATAAAAATGGATCATTTTGACTCATAAAGTGTATTTCTACACATACACAAAATGCTTTTCTCCTTTAGATTTTAGTTCTTGTTTCCAGCCAAGTTCTAAAAATTCTTAAATCAAGATGGATTTCCTGCAAGTAAAGTAAAAGAAGTAAAAAATGATTTTCTTGTTTCCAGAAGAAAAAAAAAAGCTTCTCCTTAAAACGAGAAAACGAATCTTATTTCAAACAGAAAACAAGATTAGTTTTGTTTGCTTCAAGCAAAAACTTTTTTTTTTGTTGTTGTTTTTTTAAGACCATAATTTTACTTGTCTAGAAAATCCTTCTTGATTTAAAATTTTATTTTGGCTTGAAACAAGACCCGAGTAATCGCTCTGTTTTACGTAAAAATCACGTTTCTTCTGTTGTCTTTGGGGTGTCTTCGCCCAAACAGCCCTGACGTTTTCGTGGAAAAGTTATAGTTACCATTACGCATATTATTTAAGTTAGGACTAAAACGATATTTATTGTTGAAGTTAGCATTACAGTAATTGTTACAGTTACGGATATAGATGTTACAGTTACTGTTACAGATACGATTACAGTCATTGTTACAGCTCTTAATGACAGATGTTACATTCATCATCAGTTATTGCTGGTCATCGTTACAGTTACCATTACAGCCTGGTTCTTGTTATTAGTTATTATCATTATTGTTACAGTTATTAGGATTGTGATCATTTCAGACGTTACCGTTATTGTTACGGTAATCGTTACAGTTGTTGCCACAGTTATCATCACAGATGCTATGAAACGGGGAATGAGAGCGGTCTGATGGGAAATGACTCAGCCGTGGCTCATGTTGGCTCCCCGTCCAGATTCCAGATGGTTCCCTCGCAGCGTTCACAGAAGAGATGGCGCTTCAGCACAGAAACATCTCTGGACTCGCACGCGGCGCTGTACGCTCTCGTTTTTTTACACACACACGTCTGCTGATACAGAGGTTGAAAGTGTGGGGCCGAACTGTTCACGAATACCACCATTCATGATTTTAGCACGATTCTTTGTCATGTTGGTATTACTAATTTACATGATGACAGCATTACAGCCAAACTAATTTCCCTATTGATATATATATATATATATATATATATACATATATTAAATATAATGTAAATGCAACAACGTTTATTCAGCGAACACACACCAGGTTTTCAGCAGCACACTCGACCAATCAGAGTGAGGTATTCCACGAGAACGATACAACTGAAAAAAAAGATTTCCAGCCGAAAACTATAAAAACACCGACAGCCAATCAGAATCCAACGACTTTAAAGAGCTTTGAGCATTTCAACACAGTTATCATTAAAGATAGCTAACAATACAATTATCATTATTGTTAGTTATAGTTGCAGTTAACATAATAGTTAGTTATAGCTATCACTATAGGTATTATTACAATTAGTTATCGTTGAAGTTATCGTTATAGTTATTATCTTAATAGTTATTGATACATTGATACCGTTTCGTTCATTTTTAGCGATGCTTATCAAGCTATCATTTTTTATAGTTATTATTATAGTTATAGCTTCCTTTAGAGCTAAAATTCTCATTGCAGTTATTGTTACATATGATATTAGAATGATTAAGTTTATTTATAAAACACAAAGTGGTAACTCAAAGTGGCTTACAGAAAAAAATTATAACATATATGCAATAAAAGTAAAAAATGAAAAACGTAAAGAATTTAAAAAAAGAATAGTGCTGTGATAAAACTATTGCAATACAGTAATCATTACAGCTATCATCATAGCTTTAGTTTTTGTTATGATTAACATTATATTTATTTATTTTTGCAGTCATCATTACTGTTATTACAAAGATAGTAAAGATAGTATTAGAGTTATTTACAGATATATTATATAATATATAATATGTACAGATTCAATTATCGTTATAGTTATTGATACAAAGTTATAAATACAGTAATTGTTACAGTTACTGTGACGGTTATGATTGTAGATATTACAGTTATGCTTATAGTTCTTGTAATAGTTACGGACGGGTTTTAAAAGGGTTTGTTTAAATAACTAATAATAACTACATGCAACAGCAAACAGGTTTAACGAAGCAGACGCTGCATTTATGAGATCTGTGTGAAGCTGTATGAAAAGAGTGTTTAAATAATCATTAACAGAACACAATCACGTGTGTGTGTGTGTGTGTGTGTGTGTGTTGCTAAAGCACCTCTTCATCTCTGTCTAACACAGTGACGCACAAGCTTAAAGCTCAACACACACACACACACTGGCAAAAAGACAACGCTCTCGTCTCAACACACCAGTAGTCGTCTGTTCACCACACACACACACACACACACACACACACACACACACACACACACACACACACACACACACACACACACACACACACACACACACACACACACACACACAGGGCACGAACGACCCAAACTTTCATTAAAGTGTGTGAACGGAGCTCTGAAGATCCTCCATTTTCAGCTCTGGTCTGGCCAACGCCGCGCCATTTTGAGCGAAGCGCAACGGCGTGATGGTTATGTAAATCACCGGAGCGCTTCACAAGCTCAAATACAGCCGTGATCCAGCGCGTGTGCGTTCTCGAGCCGCAGAAGTGCACGCGTGAGAGTCAAAGCATGTGCTTTTCCCTCCAACAAAGATGGAAACTCAAACTAGACGAGCAGGGAATGCACGCCACTGCAGAGCCCAGCGTGGAATTCTGGGATACGTGCAGAACCCCCCCCCCCCTCTCTCTCCCGCCGGCGCAGGAGCGAAGCAAGAAAGAAGAAGTAGGTCACGTTCGGATCGAACACAAACAAACCAACTTACAAATCAAAGTGTGTTTACTGGCGATGCTGCAGAGAAGCGCTCCGATCCTCGTCTGCGGAGAAAACACCGGCATCATAATCCATGAAACCAACACCGATTAACGGACCATTATTTTAGTATTGGTTTCGGTTTAACTGTGTGCTCTTTTTCTGGATAAAACAACAAAAATTCACGAAACCGTAAAGACCGGCTTGCTTTTAGATGCATGCACCCGTTAAACTGCTTTTAAAACACCGTCTTTAGAAGCATTTTTATTTTCCAGTAAAAATCTTTATGAGAAGCTAAATTTAATATGTCTAAAAAAACTAGTGCTGTCTAACTATTAAAGTTTTTGTTTACAGTATATATGTATGGTGTATATTTTTAATGCATATAATTTCTTATGAAAATATTTGTTTATGCATTTGTATATTCAGATTCTTATATTTTATATTATATATAAATATATATTTTTTAAAATTATGTATCTTGCGCATGTGCTAAAATAACACTGTATGATTTCTTTATTTTCCAGCAATAAAATTACATTAACATGATCAATAAATATAAATGAAATTCAAGAAATATAATATAGGAAAATATTAAAAAAAACCTACTAAAAAACTACTGAACACAAAAAAATTGTCTTGTTTACCTTTAAAGAAAATTAATTAATTAATTAATTAGTTAAAATAAAATTAATAATACTTTGTACTATTACTTTGTATCAGAATTAATCTATCGTTTTATTTTTTCCCCATTTATATGGAATTTTTACAAAGTCTACAGCAATTAAAACAATTAAGGCACTGCATTTAAACCATAGATAAAATGTAAATAATAATAATAATAATAATAATAAACATTTAAACATAATTTAAATGTGTGTATTGTATTTAAATTATTATTGCATTTTTTATTATGGTACATATACCAATAAAGTACAAACAAATGTGTGAAATTACACACATCTAATATATAAATATATTATGGTTTTTAATTACATAAAGGTAAGAGCTAGAAACACTATTAGTATCTTGTTTTGTTTCGTTTGTATAAACCTCAATAAAAGCCATTAGATCAATACTTCAAACTAGTGTCAATTAGCTCATGTAGTAAGAAAAATAAACTCAACTAGTTGTGTGAGGTTAAGATAAAACCTTAACCGGGTTGAGATTTGAAGATGGAGCACATTTAGACTATCCTGCTTTACAGACGATTTTCAGGAAAACATGAGCTGCTGTGCACTGAAGCGAGCAGAGCGTGTGAGAGAGGTCAGTTAACCTAGTTAAACGTCTGTAACCAGATCTGTTTAACAGGTTTAATTCTCAGATATCTAAAACACAGGAATACAGCAGCTATTCTGCTTCACAAAGCCTTTCATTTCAGTCACCAGCGAATGGGAAAGCTAAAGACGTCTTGTAGAAAGCTGGAGAGCGGCCTTGAAGCTCTGCTAGCCGCGATTCATGATGTGAATCTGACCGTGAATCAGTTCATCTAGTTTTAGTGCACTGAAAGATTTCAGCAGCGAGACGCGTCTCTCTTTATCTGTCTTCATGGCTCACGCAGTAATTACTGAGGCACTCGTAAACACAAACGCATTTCAAAATTAACCAATCGCACGCCAGAACAGGAACAATCAGCCAATCAGAGCAGAGAGAGATCTTTGTCTTCACAGAAATCAGACGCAATACTGAATTTTTCATAAACGAAAGATCTGTTCAGTAGGTTTTAATGATTTATTTGAATTTAACATCGTTTAGAATGTTTTGAATAGGCACATTTTTTATGTATTTACAACATATATATATATATATATATATATATACACATATATGTTGTAAAAAAAAAAAAAAAAAAAAATATATATATATATATATATATATATATATATATATATATATATATATATATATATATATATATATATATATATATATATATACACACACACATATGTGCAAATTAACTGTTTGCTTGGTTTATGTTGAAGTACTAATAAAACTAAACGTAAAACATTAATAAACTAAAATGCAAAATATTAATTAAATATTATTGTTTCAAATTTATTTCTTTTATGTAAGAGTACATTAATACCTCTTAGACTAAATATAATTAATTCTCGAGCAAATTAATTTAGTTTAACTAATTAAATACATTTAATTAATATATTAACATGAATGAAATTTGAGAAATCCAAGAAAATTATCAAAACTATATAAACATATTTATAAAAACGAATACGGAAAAAATACAAACAAAGATGTCAAAAGCACACAACATTACTAAAACTTTAATCCAAATTAAATTTAAATATTTAATTTAGTTTAAGTTGAACTACTAACGCGAATTAAACTACCAACCTAATAAAAACCATACTTGTTTTTTTGGGGGGTTTTTTATGAACAAATAAATTTAATTTAAAATATTTGCTAAAATATTATAGTATATAATGCTATATCTATATACAGTTATGACGATCCTAAAAAACACAGTTTGTAGGTTTTCTTTTTGTAGTGATACAATTATTATCAAGAATGAAATCTGAATCATTTATTTATTAATTACTAGCATTTGATATTTGTGTGAAAATCAAAGCGCAAGAATGAGAGACAGACAACTGCGTCATTCCCAAAAACACCGGGATACACTGTGTGTGTGTGTGTGTGTGTGTGTGTGAGTGAGTATGGAAATCCCCTGCAGCGTCTGCTGATAAACCCTCACACACACACACACACACACACACACACACTCACACACTCACACACACACACACACACACACGTCAGGAACGTCTCGGTCAAAAACCAAACCGAACCCAACACGTGAGGATCTGAAGGTTTCTCTCCGTCAGGACCGATTTCCTCTGGGCCTCGCGCTAAACCTGACCAGCAGCCCAAGATGGCCGCCGTGAAGAAAACACTCGTTAGACGACAGACAGACGCGCTCGGAGCAGAAGAGTCATTCAAAGCCCCAGCCATCTGCACAATATTTATCAGAAAGCTTCTGCTACGTGAAAATGTTTTTCTTAAAAATGCACAAAAACTATGTATAGAATTAAAAACAAAAAAATTAATAAACAGTGGTGTACTATGTTTCATAGCATAGCAATTATTTAAAAACATTGTAATGATTTTGGTGCTTTTATTAAAAAAAATTATAAACTAAATAACCAAAAAAAGACAAACTTAAGCAAAAAGTTTAATAAAAAATTACATTTTTAATATTAATGACATATGGTATATAATAGTGTAAAAATTATTCTATAAACTACATATACGTATTTTTTTTTAACTACTAAAAATAGACAAAAAACACACAGTTTTAGTGCACTTTTATGGGCATTTTTCCCAGTGAATTATGGGTATGAGAGTGATACAACAAACGTGAATATTGTTAACCCAAAATCAACATAAATTTAAAGATTTCATTAACTTAAATACAAAAAATGGAATCTGAAAAATATTCCTAATATGTGAGGAAGAAAACTAATACATGAGAAAGAAAAGATGAGGTTATATTAGATGTTATAAAAATGAACCTTCATCAGAAGCAACAAAAGCATCAGAGCTGGCGAGATTGAATCGGTTCAGTGAATCAGTTCAAACTGTTCATTTCATTGAATCGATTCCAAACATAGTTCTGACTCATTTATTCACAAATCATCTGATTGTTTATTCTATTTATTGTTCCACCGACGCGTATGAAATATAATTATATAATACTAAACATGCCTAGATTTTTGCTCTTTATGCAAACATTTATTTGTTTACAAAATCAATATAAAGGATATTTGACATATTGAGATACTGAAATTATAATATAGAATGATATTCAATATTACATTACAGCATTTCTTCCTTTCTTGCCCTGCCCTACTGCCACGTGAGCAGAGTGTGTGTGTGTGTGTGTGTGTGTGTGTGTGTGTGAGAGAGAAAGAGTGAGCATGTGTGTGTGAGAGAAAAAGAGTGTGTGTGAGAGAGAGTGTGTGTGTGTGTGTGTGTGTGTGTGAGTGTGTGTGAGAAAGAGTGAGCGTGTGTGTGTGTGTGAGAGAGAGAGTGTGTGTGAGAGTGTGTGTGTGTGTGTGTGATAGTGTGTGTGTGAGAGAGTGTGTGAGTGTGTGTGTGAGAGAAAGAGTGTGAGAGAGAGTATGTATGTTTGTGTGTGTGTGTGTGTGAGAGAGTGTGTGAGAGAGAGTATGTATGTATGTATGTGTGTATGTGTGTGTGTGTGTGAGTTTGTGAGAGAGAGTGTGTGAGAGAGTGTGTGTGTGCATGTGTGTGAGAGTGTGTGTGTGTGTGTGTGTGTGAGAGAGTGTGTGTGTGTGTGTGAGAGAGAGAGTGTATGTGTGTGTGTGTGTGTGTGTGTGAGAGAGAGTGTGTGTGTGTGTTTGAGAGACTGCTTCTGAGTCTGTGTGTTTCTGAGTGTAAGGGAGAGCCTGTGTGTGTCTTTGAGAGAGACTGTACGTGAGTGTGTGTATGAGAGAGACTGTGTGTTTGTGTGTGTGTGTGTGAGAGTGTGAGTTTCTGAGTGAGTGTGTGTGTTTATGAGTGTGTTTTTAATGTGTGTGTATCTGTGTATGGGTGAGACTGCGTGTGTGTGTGATTGAGTGTATGCATGTATTTGTGTGTCTGAGTGTGTGTGTTTGTGTATTTGAGTGTATCTCTGAGTGTAAGGGTGAGTGTGTGTGTGTGTGTGTTGAGATTATACATCATGCTCCGGCTTGTGGTTCTTGGTGGCATGCAGGAACCCAGTGGAGCTCAGAGTTCATCCTGACCGCAGCGTTCCACACACACACACACACACACACACACACACACACACACACACACCAGACTGAATGAGATGTCTGATCTACTGCAGAAGTCAGTGTCTGGACAGAACTCACGAGAGTCAGACAGCAGCTGAACTAGTACTAATACTAACACTAATACTACTCCGTAAGAATAACAGCACAACTATAACAACATTCACAGCCAATCACAACCTTCCTGCTTCAAAGATCTCCAGCATTTAAAGCGACAGGCAAGAAAACAGCAGGACTAGCCGCATTTTAGTCTGAAAGCGGTGCTTGATCCATCGTGTTTATATTTTTGAACATAACACACCGCTCTGTCCCTTCTCTGAAAGATACACTCATCATTTCCAATTCAATTTTACATTTACACTTTTAATGGATGGCACGTCTAAGTGATCGAATGATTAAACTTCACAAAAGTTTATTCAAAGGAAGTTATTAAAACAACACAAAATAAGCACAAAGTTCTTAAATGTGAAATGGATTATTTCAAATTAAAATACAGAAGAAAATTGTGCGATATTCCTTAAAGAAAAATAAAGTTCTAATAAAGTAATTTTTCGGTCCGCCGAAAAACTGTAAAAATAACAGATACATACAATTTTCGTTAAAATAATTAAAGTAAAAAAATTATTCGATTTTTAATTTTTGAATATTTCAATAATAACAACTGGATTAAAATACATCATAAAACATTAAATTAGATTAAAATTAGGTTAAACACGTTAGATAAATAATTAAGATAATAAATAATAACAATTACACTAAAGTCAAAGTAAATAAAGCATTCAAATTTGAATTAGTATAATAATAATAACTGATAAGGATTAATAATAAGATAATAAATATGACTTTGCAGAAACTACATATTTTTAAATAATATTTTAATGCGTATTTATAATATGAATTTTTCCACAGTACTGGGTTTATAATAGATTATATAAGTGTATGGTTGCCTCTTAAATTTGATAAATGATTTCCTGCGCTTAACCAGCTTTAATCTCTGAGTGAATAACGTCTAGTTAGACTAGTTAAGTCACACACACGTCTCTGGAGAACAGAAGCGGTCTTCAGCAGCTCAGACATATTTGTAGAAATAGACAACAATACACTGTATGAGCCAAAATTATGCATTTTTCTTTAATGCCAAAAATCATTAGGATATTAAGTAAAGATCATGTTCTTTGAAGCTATTATATTTAACGTCCAAACTTCATTTCTGCTTAGTAACATGCATTGCTAAGAACTTCATCTGGACAACTTTAAAGGCTATCTACTCGATGTTTAGATTGTTTAGCTCCCTCAGATTCCAGATTTTCAGATATTGTTCTATCATAACAAGCCAGACATCAGTGGAGAGACGATTTATTCATATTTCAGATGATTTCAGATTGACTGGCTCTGTGCTCCAGGGTCGTGTTTACATCTGAACATGTGTGTGACCAACACTCGTGCACGCGCGTGACATCCAGCTGTCAGTCAGCACCGCTCGCTCGAGCGCGCGCGCGCGGGCGGGCGGGAGCGAGCGAGGCTCACGGACGCGCACCAGTGAATCGCGCGCGGCTGCGAGCAGGAAGTTTTCTGGATGAATCTGGATCGGCTGCGAGAGCAAGAAGCGGATCGGAAGCGGATCTCACCTGCTTCCCGCGGTAGAAGAGCCTCTGCTGCTCCGGCTTGACGTTGAAGATGTCGCGGATCTTGACGCGCAGCGACTCGATCTTCGTGAGGCGCGACAGATCCTCCACCGTCCGCGTCTCTTTGCCGTCGATCGTGCGGATCTGGATCCACATCGTCGCTCCGCGCCAACCGACCGACGAGCGTCAGACACGAGCGAGCGAGCGAGCGACGCGGGAAGCGCGCGTGTTTGGGGGGCGTCGGGGGCGCGAGCGAGCGCGCTCCTCTGCGGGGGAAACGCGCGTCTTGCAAACGGGGGTCACGCCAAGTCTCGCGAGGAGACGGGAAATCTCGCGAAATGTAAATATGTGGAAGAAAAACAGTGCTTTTAAAGAGACAGTGACGTTTGAAAATATTCTAAAGGGAGGTTTAGAGAGAAAAAACTATGTAAAAATAAATAAATAAGATTAATTTAACTGAACAAGTAAACAATAGAAACCCAAACAAAATAATTACAATAAAAATGAGTGACAGAAAATGACAAAAGTATATTCTATAAAATTATATGATCACGTAGGTTAAAATAGATACATAACTAAAATAAAACATCTCCCGAAATTTAAATACATGTGAAAAACTATGATTTTATAGAGACTCTCAAGCATTTCAATGTTATTTGTATTTTTTTTTAAAGTAACCGCATCTGTAATTAGATTATAAGTGTACTTAATAAACAACCTCTCTGAGTTAATATATTTAAATTATATAACATAGTGCAATTTATATTAATCATAAAAATAATAACTATTGATATTACACCTTTTTATAATTAATAACAAATTACTTAAATATAAATTAATTATAAAATGTGTAATACGTTTATATTATCATTTATATTATGAATAATAATGAACCATTTATCATTATCTTAATAATGTAAAAATACTTATAATTTCATGTCATTTTTGTAGGCTCTTTAATAGAGAGATTATTACATTCGACATTCTGTTATCACTAAAAGGTGATTAAAAAGTAACAGATCATTTAGTGAATAAAAAGCAACATTCATAACCTGCATTAATCCCAGAATCACGAGGAAGGCTGAATTATTCCATGCATATGTGGAGGAAATTTTATTTTAATGAAAGACCATCAATAAACTGACAGTTTGAGACTCTGCTGACCTCTGCTGGAGATTTCAGTCAGAGGATAAAGTACTAGTTAGTACACCTAGATTAGTGCAACATTAAAAATCTCCCTGAACGCCTGAATATCAATCTACTTTCATTAAAAAAAAAATATTCCCTTATGCATTTGACTAAATGTTTGTTAAAATTATGAATTTTATAAAAAAAATTGTTACATACGTTTGAACTAATCAGAAATCGAGTTTTCATAAAAGCAATAATATATGAATATATATATATATATAACGAATAATATTATATATTGAAGTGAAATGTTAAAAGGGGTCATGACATGGATCTTTTATTTATTCATTTAAATATGATCCTTGAAGATTAACTTTTTTTTCATTGCAGAAAGGGCAAATAAAAGTGGGCGTGGCTTCGCCAACGTCTCGCTCTGTGGGCGTGTTTATGCAAATGTCTGTCCGGGTGACGTCACTTCGCCCCTCAGATCTAAACAAGCCATCTTTCGGAGCTTGATTAAATAAATGCTTCGTTTATAATCAGGACTTTAAGCTGTGAAACTTTAATGCCACGAAGACTGTCGAAAGCTGAAGACAAAACTTGATTTCTCATGTTATGAGCCCTTTAATAATTAATAAACCTTGGCATCCGTAACCACAAACGAATAAACACATTAGGTATATAAATTTGATTTCATGTAATCCTATCGGTTTCAAACTAAATAGACACACAGTTAGGATAACGATTAAATGAAATGAAAGTTAATAAATACCTTGTAGCACTGTAAAGATGCCTTGACAAACAGCATAGCATAAAGAGAATGAATCAAAATCAAGTGTCACGCGGATGATAAATAGGACACAACCCACGTCTGTCTTTAAATAATATTTTTATTATCACAGAAGCTGTTATGTACCACTACAGAGGAGAAACGGGCTCCAAACCATGTGAAAAATAAACTATGAGGGAGGAAGGCGAGTAACAGCACGGCGAGACACGCAACGAAAGCTTCCGATATACAAAAATCAAGACATGACAGCCGGAGGTAAAAGAGCTTTGGATGCGTCGATTTCGTTTCCCGTCAAGGTCTGTACCAGTCGAGTCGCATTCAGAGAGAAATCAAACAATCAATCAAATACATGTTACCGATTCATCCCAAAAAAAAATAAAAAATACAGGGAAACCAACAAAAAGCACGCTCCGAGGTAAAAACTGACCTTAAATGTTGAACAGAAGAGCAAAGCCTCAGAAACCTATAAATCACAGCCAGGTTAAAAATTCAAGCGCACTTCGTCTGGCGTACTAATATACTAAAAATGATTCTTTAAATCACTGCTAACGTACTCGACTGCGGTATTCTGGGAGGCCCTGAATACGTACACCGTCTCTGTATTTAAAAAAAAAAAAAAAAAAAAAAAAAAAAAAGTATTTAGTCAGCCTCTTACTAGTTCATATATTCACAATCGCCCTAAATAGCGCACTTGAGTTCAGCGCTGTAGTCATTTTTAGCATATTAGGTCCAAAACGGAGCACTTCCAAGTACGCTTGTCGTTTTTAACCTGGGTTTGAAACATCCGATCGAACGCGGAAGTGACCTTTTGTACATTTCAGAAAAATCAAACGCGGTGTAAAGAAAAGAAGAAGGGCATTAAAAGCAAACAGATTCACTTGAACAGCACGTTGAGGACGGCTCCGTCTGAAGCCTGCGGACCGATCCGCCCGCTGCAGACGGAGCGTTCCCGTGAAGGAATGAGAGGAGGCTAATCTTCGTCCGAGGAATCCCTGTCAAAGTTGTAGGCCATGAAGAGAACGTCAGGTCGAGCGGGGACCAGAGCGTGGCCCGGTTTCACCATCTCAAAGCCCAGAAAGCTGAACGTACGCACCAGTTTAACTAGAAGAGGAACACACACACACGTCAGTACAGCGCACACACACACACACACACACACACACACAGAAGAGTCTGACGTACCACGATCATCCCTGTTCTTATAGAAGCAGACGAACACGCTGACCACTTTCAGATGTTCTTCAGCAAACTCCAGCAGAGAAATGAAGCTGGAACACAAACACGTTCAGATTAATAATCAATCATGAGCATTAGACCCCAGGCTTTTAGGTCTTTTACATCACAAGGGATCATAAAGAATAAATCACAAGACTACAACAAAAATGTATACTGTGAAATAAATATTTTAAAAACACGTACACCTTTATTAAAGCACATTCTTTCTAGTTATCATTTTACTGTTTATGTACGTGTATACTTTAATATGATTTGTATCATTTTGGAAATGACTTAAATCCGATTTTGTAAATGTATTTTATTTATATCATAATTATCTTTTAATGTTTTATTTCAGTATCGTTATTTTAAATATTTTCCTTTTTTTAATTGCATTTTGTCTATTTAACAAGTTTAACTGTTTTAGGCGGTCGCCAGGGTGTTTCGGTGGTTGTTAGGGTGTTGCTGTGGTGTCACGGGTTGATGCTAGGGAGTTGCTATGGTTTCATGGGTGTTGCTATGATGTCATGGGTTGTTGCCAGGGTGTCGCTATGATGTCGTGGGTTGTTGCCAGGGTGTCGCTATGATGTCGTGGGTTGTTGCCAGAGTGTTGCTATGGTGTCATGAGTGGTTGCCAGGGTATTACGGGTTGTTGCCAGGGTCTCATGGGTGGTTGCCAGGATATTGCTACTGTGTCGCGTGGCTGGCTGCTAGGGTGCTGCTATGATGTCATGGGTGGTTGCCAGGATGTTGCGTGCGATTGCTAGGTGCTCACCTCTCTTTGCTGCCCTCTGGAAATGGTTCGCAGGGAATCTCCACGAACAGGCCGGGGCCCCGAAGCACGGCCTCCCATTTGATCGCCCGGGAAACGGTGGGCCGACTCTGGAAGTGCAGTATCCGGGGGTGACCGGCCCCAGCGGGCTCTTCAGTCACAGTCAACTTCCTGTCCTGTGGAGCCAATCAGAAGACAAGTTGATTAGAGAGTCTGTCCTGATCATCACTTCTTATCTGAATGATGCATTTCATTTCTGCCGTTCTCCGATTAGAGTAATCATTTAGTCCTATTGATTAATTCATTAATGGCTCTTTTTCCCTTTTGTAAAGTGCACCTTGAGTTACTAAAAGGTGCTTTATTAAAACAAAAAAAATTACTAATAAATTACAACGATTGTTAATGATAAATCCAAATAAAACAATACAAATTATCAAAATAAAAAAGTAAAAAAACTTTACATTCAAAATTATAATATAAATAATGCTATTAGATGAGTAATACAACTTTCATTTTTTGTAGTAATACAAATGACTGTCTTTTCTTTTTTTAAAGATTTCTTAGTACATGAAGTTGAGAAATGTTTCCTTGAAAACTAGCCGAAACCCTTTATCAATCCATTTTCATTCCTGCAGAAACATTTTTGGTATTTTTTGGTTTTAGTTTCAGCTAATAAATCTAAATAAAACAATACAAATTATCAAAAGTAATAAAGTAAAAATATACATTTTATTTATATTATCATTTTTAATGTAATGCAACTAGATGAGTACAACTTAATATTTTTTCTTACTTTTATTTTTTCCTATTATGCCCATTTTCTGTTCAAACAGGTTTCTAAGTCCTACCAAAATAATGTATTTGACTTTACAAACATTAAATACAATAGAAACTGACATTTTAACTAAATCACTCCTGTCAGCTGAGGGGGTGTGTGTGTGTGTGTGTGTGTGTGTTCCTACAGGCCGTATCATATGACAGCACACAACACTTCTGACGCACATCAACACCCGTCCTGCTGACAGTGTGCTGAACGTTTCATTTTTAAAACGCAAAACACAGAGACGTTTACAGAGATGAGAAAGTTTCTGACGACATTTCCATTCTGAGAAGAGCATCTGACACCTGTGTTCTCACCCACTAGACCGTGAGGGTGAGGGGAGCGTGTAGTGTGTAGGGTGCAGTCACTCACGGAGTACAGCTGCTGTGGTGGTGCTGCTGTAGATGAGTGATCCCGTGCTCCGTTCCCTCGCCCACCTGGGATCTTCAGAGGTGGGTGAGGGGCATCAGGAGCACCACAGAGGCCCTGGACCAGTGGTACTACTACAGCACAGCGCCAGACTGAGGAGAGAACACAGACACGTTACACACACACACACTACAGCGCCAGACTGAGAAGATAACATGTTACACACACACACTCTCACACACACTACAGCGCCAGACTGAGACATTAATGTCATAAACACACACATCTGATCTAATCTAGAGGAAGTCAGTCATGACACTGCATGAGAGGAATTGATCAGAAAAAGTGTAGAAAAAGTGTACAACTTACTTTATTACATTACAATGAACAAAAATCAATAACTCAAAACTTATGTATCACTGATATAGGCCTATGGTTTATTAATAATTTACATTTTAATTTTAGTTAGTAATTTTCACATATACACATATATATATATATATATATATATATATACACATATATATATATATATATATATATATATATATATATATATATATATATATATATATATATATATATATATATATATATATATATATATATATTCACACACACAAGTCTATTGATTTTATTTCAGATTTCTTAGTACATGAAGTTGAGAAATGTTTCCTTGAAAACTAGCTGAAACACTTTATCAATCCATTTTTATTCATGCAGAAAGATTTTTGGTATTTTTTGGTTTTAGTTTCATTTACTGATAACTCTGGTAATAACTGGTAACCGAAACGAAACATCCTACAAATTGCAATTCACATGCGTTTATAAAATTAGAGATATATTTTTCTTTATTATTATTTATATCCCATTTTACACTTACACAAAAAGAGAAAGAACACTGCATTTCTTATCTTACTGCGACATCATCAATACAAATTCGTCAGCGCTGCTTTCACGCGCGTGATGACGTCACCGAGTGCTTTTCTTCAAGGTCGCGTGCGGCCAAACCCCAAAAACGAGTAATAAAGTCATAAAAGATCGATCGCTGCTAACAGACGTCACTGTTGCGTAATAAGACGAACTACTTCCGGTCAGTAGCGAACGGGTCCCCTCGCATTTCATTGAGACGCCGTAATCAGAAAAATGTTTTTTTGTACCATGAGCATTCAATGCACACTAAAACGAAATTAAGTGTTGTTTTACATTATATCCACCGCTGTCTAATTATAATACACAATACCATAAAACAAAACACCGTACAGAATAACCAACACACATTTAAGAGCTAAAACACGCGGCGCGATCAAAGGCCCGATGTGGGTGACGTCACGGCGGCTCTGTGACGTGCGTGTGAAAACGAGGCCTTCGACGTCAACGCGCACAACAACGCGACTTTATAACGAAATCAACCCAAATAAGAGCCTCAATCATTAGGTGAACAGCGAAATTATGGTCATCTATCACCGAGTGTGAAATTACAGATCGCTCAACTGTGCGCATGTGCATTTAAAGGGACAGGTCTGATTAGAGCGGATGCTAGCAGATGATTTCATTCAGATGGATGAAAGTGTAACATCTAAACATCACACAGATAACAAATCAGGAGTTCCCGACGCCTTTAAACCCCTAAAAATATTATGCGCTGCGTGTTAGCTGACAAAACCCGCTGTCACGAATGTCGTACGTGATGAAAAAACAGGTGCTAATATTAGCATTAGCCTCTCCCTCAGGCCCTGAGAGAAAACCACTCGCAGTTAAAACTCCCCGCGCGTCAATTAAAGCCAGCAGGCCACATCATTATGACTTTATACAGTCACACGGAAACCGCTACGTTAATTAACGTAAGCGGTTGAATGCGTTGAACGAGCTGCTAAAGGCCTCTCACCTTCCCATCATGTCGTTAATACTGTTGCTGAACGCCTCCATGATGCTGCTGGTTTCACACGGTTTATTTCCTTCTTTCTCGCGGGCAAAGCAATGACTGTTTAGGATCCGCTGGAGGTTGGATTTTACCATCCGGCCTCGGGACAGTTCAAGGCGGCCTGTGTTCGCTCGTCTACGGTCGGCAGAAAGTGAGGAGCGCGGAGGCGGAGACGCGACAAAAACACCATCCGAGCTACTACGGCGAAGGCGCGTCTCATGAATATTCATCGGAGCGTAATGGCGGCCGCCCGGTCACGTGGCTGATTAATATTCGAACGTATCGTTTTAGCGAATCGGCTGGGTCGAATGAGCGAAAGCGTGCCTGCGTCATTAATATTAATGAGCAGATCCTTCGCTATAGTACGCGGGGTCGTTCGCGTTTGTTCAGCGAGTGGAAAATTACTGAGAGGAAGCGACTGTAGTTTTGCTTTGAGTTTGAATGTGTTGTGATGTTTTGGTAACTTATTTACGTGCTTTTGAGACAGTGAAGGTCATGTTATCGAGTTTAGCAAGTTTATAGAAGATTCGTCTTTCAATACAAGTTAAAAATGCTATATATATATATATATATATATATATATATATATATATATATATATATACACACACAAATAAGACAAATAGATATAAGAAAATATAGTAAGTGACAGTAAGTAGTAAAGTAAGTAGTAAAATTAGATTTAAAATAGAGTTAGTGTGTCAAATAAAGTAAAAGATATGCATATTTAAGATGTTGTTATTACACATTACATGTGCTATTATAATAACAATAAATTATGCATAATTACATGCAAGTAACCCTAAAGCAAATCTTAACCAAACTGTAAGCACATGTATAATTCGCTGTAAGGACTCATTAAAATAAAGTGTGACCTTAATAATTATTAGATTTAATAATGTCAATGATTTTATGTGTAATTATATTTTGTAAGAAAACATCACTGTTTCATCATGATACCGTAGCGGTTCATTCAGTTATAAACATTGCTCTTCTTTTATAGCTTTTACTTGGTTTACTTTAAAGCTGTTTCCCTACTTGTTGTATTCTTGATTTTCTGTTGTCTAACCCGAATTCCTCGTGGGAATAAATGTGATTCTGAGTAAGGCTGGTATCCAGTGTCGTGTAAATCATGTGTTACTGGCGTTCACTGCAGAAGCGGTTGGACTGGACTCAGATCTGCTGATTAGGGTTTTAAAGGTCAAGGTGTAATTGGCCTTTATGTATTTTCTGCTTACAGTCACGTAGCACACAATCCTCACATACGGCACATCATCATTATCATTATCATCATCATCATCATCATCATCATCATGCTCTGCAGACAGTAGAAGCGTGAGAATCAGATGAAGGTCTGGTGTCTAAATATTCTTATCTGTAAGAACTCTCCACATTACACAGAAATCACTGACTCTTTTCAGGAATCAGTCTCATGAATATTTATTCATTGATTTATTTTCAGTTTAAGACTAATATATATATATATATATATATATATATATATATATATATATATATATATATATATATATATATATATATATATATATATATATTGCATATATTTTTAATTAAATATTATTTTACACATTATTATGTTATTATTTTAATTTTATTTAAATTATATTTAATTATATTTTTATTTATTTATTTTAATTTATTTACATAATAATACAGAATATTGCAGACCACAATATTTTCTACTTTTTTTTTGTTTGGCTTATTAAATATTTATTTACAGGGCGTAGACAAAGTTAAAAAAAAATACATTTGTTTATTTATTTAGTTAGTTATCTTTTGGCGAGAAAATTCATTCGGGTTCATTTTAATGCCTCACATTTATGGGACATCATCATTTATTTATTAATTTTTTTTTTACCATTTTACCACCATTTACCATTTTCACCATTTTTTATTATGAACACATTTAAGACTCTATATAGCGTTATAAACGCGTTTCTCTCTTTGACCAGGCCGCGCATGCGCAGTCGTTCTGCTCTAGCGCCCCCCAGCGGCGGCGGCGGCGGCTCTCCGTCGGTCTGCAGCATCACACACCAGCAGCAGGTGTCAGTCAAACACAGACTCGTGAGAGAGGTGATGAGATGAGCTCCGAGCAGGGCATGTCGAAGCAGCATCAAACCCAAGAGCCCACATCACCGTTAAACCTCATTTAATGCCATAATAGTCTGATCGGCAGAGACACGTTACTGTAGTTCCAGTAAATCACAAACACCACGAGAAGCTCAGCAGATTCCCACCAGACCAGACATGCCAGGAGGTCAGGACACTCATGTGTGCCTTTAATAACAGAGTATCTTCATCTCTGACAGGTTAGATGGTGTTCATCACGAGGTTCAGTTCTATACTTCAACTCTCTTAGAAATAAAGGAGTCAAAGAAGGGTTAAACAAACTGGTTCAGCTTTCTTAAGAGCGATTTAAAAAACTCAAAAAAAGAGTTTGTACTGTCAAAGTCATGTATTTTGCATAAACTAGACATTTTTTATGGCGGTGATTGAATATACATATAAATATATATATACATATAAATATATATATATACATATATATATAAATATAAATATATATAAATATATATATAAATATATAAATATATATATAAATATATAAATATATATATATATATATATATATATATATATATATATATATATATATATATATATATATTTATATATTTAAGAAATATATATATATATATATATATATATATATATATATATATATATATGAAAAAATATACAAATGAAACAATGATTCAATAAAACACTGACAGTATTTTAAAGCTATAGATTATATAGTGTATTTAAATAAATACACAAGCATTTCGAAGTTTAATTTGTTAAATATCTTTTTAACTTCTTGGTAAATAAAATGAAATATTTAGGTAAGATTTACGTTTTTGAATGTGAGAAGCGTTTAAAATTTCCACGCAGTTGGACTAGAGTTTTAACAAACTAATAAACGCAATGCGATTCATTCTGGTCGGCTTTCTGTAACGATCTGAATCTTTTATTAAGTTCAGGTTAAAACTTGCAACTTAAATATATAAATCCTAAACTTAGTTTTGAATCACGAGACTCGAGAAACACCTTTTGTGTCTTGCAGTTTACCAAAAAAAACCTTAAGATCCGTTAGGAAGGATGAAGGCATCTTAGCAAGCGCGCGTTAAACCTGGTCTTGCTGAATGCAGACCGGGTTGATGTTTTTCGCTCAAGTCTCTGTTGTCTCTGGTTTTCCGGAAGCGTTGAGACTCAAAAGCAGCTGAAGACAAAACCAGCGATTGAAGGCTTTTGTCCAAAAGGCTCGTTCTGGACTCTCGGGAACCGCATTCCATTGGCCGGCATTCCATAGCAACACATTCCACCTATGACAAAAGAGCGTGTGTGTGTGTGTGTGTGTGTGTTTCTGGAATCACCGGGCAGATTTCCAGCCTGACGTTCCCAGAATCCAGAGTCAAAAAGCAGACGATCAGGAGCGAATCATAACCAGACTTTGAACATTATATTATCAGTCAGTCCTCAGGTGTTAGTGTGCTCTGACCTCTTCACCTGCCAACAAACCAGACCAATCACACGCCCCGATCCACTAAACACTGAACATCAACGCCACAAAACATTCACTTCAACTTAACACTTCGGTTTGTTTGCTGCCTTTGACTTAAAAACGAAGAGACGTTGGTGAGTTTCCTCATCAGGTTTGTAGAAATGAGTCTCAGCAATGGATGTGAATGGGTGCCGTGAGAACGAGAGTCTGATAAAAACATCAGAGTAATCCACAGCACTCCGGTCCATCACTTAACATCTGGAGAAGACGAAAGATCAAACTAATCCTGCATTAAGAATATATAATCCATAATAACTTGAAAAAGTGAAAAAGTATTCTGAATCAGGAGAGAAATCTGCAAAAGTTGTCCTTAAAAGGATAGTTTAGCCAAAAAATAAAACAGAAGTTGGAAATAAATTTCAAATTCAACAAAATATTAATTTAATATTTAAATTTTTATATTAAATATTTTTTGTATTTGTCATTTTTATTGTTTTAATTATTATTTATTTGGTCTTTTCCTTAAAAGGACAGTTTACCCAAAAATACAGAAGGGGAAAATACAAATCAAATGCAAGTAAACATATATAAATTTTATATTTCTTAACTTAATTTTTCATATTAAATATAATTTTTATTGTTTTAAATTTTTATTTTTTCCTTAAAAGGATAGTTTGCCCCATACTTAAAACTGACATCCACAAAATGTGGGACAATAAGTCAATAAATATGTGCTATGATATGTGCTATTTCTGATTTGAAAGACAACCGGAGATTAAAATCATCTTAATGCAGGAGTATTCTGATGCTTTTATCAGACTCTCATTCTGACGGCACCCATTCACATCCATTACTGAGTTTGGTGAACTGTTCCTTTAAGACGTCTCATTCACTCTGACTCAATCAAATGAGCGATATGTGAAAATATTTGACACTTTTATTGTATGCTGCAGATGTCTTTGACACACAGTGTATTAATACAGAGCGTTACAGTGTGTGTGTGTGTGTGTTTCTCCAGTGTCTCGTTTCAATCAAAACATCTTAAGACAGAAGGATGCTGCATTTCTGGCATCTTTGAATGCAAATAAAAGCTTTAGAGCAAAACGAAACCAGAAATAAAAGGGTTAAATCATATAAACACACGGTATCTGCCGCCGTTAAGACCTGCTTCATAATTTATTTACAAAAGAAAGCCGTTTCGGTTCCATCTGAAGATCTTCTGTGAAATTCCAGACTCACAGTTTCATCTCCTTTTAAGCTTGATTTGCATTCGGCTTCAAGCTCAACGCATTAATCACTAAAAAGGCACTCGAAATCAACCAATCCACATAAAGAATTCATTTTAAACCAGTTCGTCACATTTTGAGAGCGAGTGTCCAGCGGAAGCTAGAAATATTGCACCAGGAAGTGGCATCCCTTTACAAACAGGAAGTTTAATCAGAGCCTCGTGTCGCTCTGAGAGGAAGGAAGACAGATTTTTACAGCCGGGTTTTTACGAGGAAAGAGTCTCCAGTCCTTTGATTCTCCTTCAGAAAGAGGCTCAGGTTTACCCAGCAGCCCCTAAAACGGTCAGAAACGCTCTTAGAGAGACTTCAGAAGAACCAGCGGGAATCAGGACCACAGACACTTCAGAACAGACGGATCTCAGCGTTTCACACCAAACGCGGATCACGCTTCACCTCAAAAGATCATTTTCTAACTAAAGCAAAAAAAAAAGATTGTATTATATCGTGACATTGTGTGAACGATATTTAAATGCATTTGTCCACCACCGAAGTACGTTTACAGTAAGAACACGTCGCTGCCGATCGTACTTTAATCCGATTTTAATAAATAAACGTAGAAAATACTGCATCCAAATTACATGATTGTCACTGTTTTACGAGAATGAGATTCGGTTTTTTTTGCGTCACAGAAACGGTCATAAAAATAGTCATAAATGTAAAACGGCCTAAATCATGCAAAATAAAATAATGATACAAATAATAAATATTATATATACACATTTTATATTTATTATTTTTTTATATATATATTTTAATATTTAATTTTCACGAAAATAGTCACAATATAATAAAATCCTAATGGTTTATTTTTAAAAACATAACTCAGTTTGTTGTAAAAATGTTTTCAAAAATCATGTTTTTTTATTTTATTAGTTTTGTATTGTTTTATTGTTATTTGGCTGTATTCGGTAGTTATTTTTGCACCTAATTAGTTATCTAATTCTGCAAATTAACTAGTAAAATATATATATATATATATATATATATATATATATATATATATATATATATATATATATATATATATATATATATATATATATATATATATATATATATATATGTGTGTGTGTGTGTGTGTGTGTGTGTGTGTGTGTGTGTGTGTGCACACACATATATATATGCATGTATGATTTATACATGTATGCATACACACACATCTATGTATTCCCTTTCAAATTTGGGGTGAAGCGTGATCGGTTCAGACATGCCGAGCAAACGAAAGTCAAGTGAAATCTGGAGATCCATCAGTGAAGGTGAAAGGAAGCGGTGGAATGTCACAGTCTCCGTCTGATGTTCAGCGCAGGTTGTAGAGCAGCTCAGCGGTCTGACACAGTGATCTGGGGTTAGCGCTGGAGAAGTACTGACAGCAGAGCCAGTCCTCCAGCTCGGCGTTCCTCTCCGGCTCCAGAGAGCGCTCGGCGAACTTCATCATCAGCAGAGCGCGCTTCACATCCAGCCAGTTCAGCAGGCCGTCATGCCTCGGCTCCAGCCTCCGCCCGCCTCCACCTCCTCCACCTTCTCCACCTCCGCAGACCCACGGCTGCTCCAGCAGCTCCCGCCGAGGACCCCACAGCAGCGCCTGCGGAGTCATGATACAGCATTACCGTACTGAAGTACACGAGCACACACACACAAAATTAAGGATGCACAACATTATCGGTACATTATCGGAATTGGCCGATAATGGCTTAAAATGTAAATATCGGCATCAGCTCCTTATGAAAATTTAGGCAGATCTGTCTTGCCAATAAGACGAGTAACTTCAGAGTGTATTTGCGGTAAGATGTGGTCAGCAAAATATCGGTATATCGGTATATCAAATATCGCCAAAAATCCAGTATAGCGCATAATATACATATCAATCGTGATATTTCCATACTGATCCTTAACACATCTATTTATCTATCTATCCATCTAGAACATAGCAGTTGTCATTTACTCCAGACATCTGAGCCGCTGAAGACACATTTTTGTTTTTGAAGGGAAAGCTCCACTGATAAGCCTAAATGCATCTTTGTCGAATCATTCGTGATCCAGCTTGACCTCCAGAAGAAGTGAGTATAAGATTTTAATAGGCAAATGGCCTAATCTAATAATATGCTAGTTAGCAAGTTCAATGACAACGCAGCTAAAGCTAACAGTTTCAGAAAATGGCCCATCATCCCACGGCCTCTTTTTAACACTTAAAAGACTCTTATTAGAACCGTACTCTACCTGCAGGATGCGGCGGGCGTCCTGGATGTGGATGCGGCGTCCGGGGTCGGGCTCCAGCAGCAGGTGAGCCAGTCTCTGCAGGCCGGGCGAGTAGATGGAGGCGGCGGGGATCGGCGGCAGCTCGTCGCATCGGTAGTCGCATTTGCCCGGCGTGGCTTTGAACGGATTGCGGCGATGCAGGAGCTCGTAGATCAGGATGCCGGTTTGAAACTCGTCAAATTTGCGGTACTGCGCTGCCGAGACGATCTCCGGCGCGAGCCGGGCGTGATCCCGCTTCAGAAACGGGTCGTCTACATTGAGACGTTTCAGCTTCACAGGAGTCACAGAATAAAAATCATTTAAAATGATATTCAAATAGAAAACAGCCATTTTAAATAGTAAAGGTATTTTACAATATTATATAATATAATAAAAACATACTGTTCAAAAACGTCAGATATTTAGAATAATTACGAATAATTATTTTTACATGTTATTTGAATAAAGATACAGTAATAACTACCTCAGCTGTGTCATTTGCCTATTTTTTGGTGACAATTAAAAATTTGGTCAACCAAGTCTGTTCTGATCAAATAAAGGTTATCCGACTATCAAGGGGCATCCCTAATAATTCATATTAATACTTTTATTCATTCACAAATTATAGTTCAGTACATTTTTTGGGGTTTTTTTTACAATAGTACTTAAAATGGCACTTTTTTAGTTTCTGTTCTGTGTAGTTCAGAAAAATTATCGGTTATCGGTATTAGTAAAATCAACTATTGGTCAACGTTTAGTAAAAACAATAATATTGGGAAATGTTAATAACTATTCTTAATAACCTCAGCTGTGTCATTTGCCTATTTTTTGGCGACAATTAAAATTTTGGCCAACCAAGACTGTTCTGGTCAAATAAAGGTTATCTGACTATCAAGGGGCAGCCCTAATAATTCATATTAATACTTTTATTCATTCACAAATTATAGTTCAGTACTTTTTTTTTTTTTTTTTTTTAATAGTAGTTATGGCACTTATGGCACTATTTTAGTTTCTGTTCAGTATAATTCAGACAAATTATCGGTTATCGGTATTAGTAAAATCAACTATTGGTCAACTTTTAATAAAACCAATAGTATTGGGAAATTTATTCGTAATTATTCATTTACAAATAATGTTCTGTACTTTTTCTTATATAGCACTATTTACTTTCCGTTCAGTATCCTTTTAAAAAAAAATATTGGTTAATTAATCAGCATTGGCCAGTGTGGTCCAGCCTAGCTATCGGTATCGGTCAAATCCACTATTTGACCTCTAGTAAAAACGATAAGTCATGGCACGTCGTTAATAAGCATGACTGATAGTCACCTGGTCTTCGTCGCGGCGCTTGGCTTTGGAGAAGCTGCTGATGAGGAGGACGCGGGAGGCTGTGCTGCTGTGGATCTGGACGCTGCACCAGCAGGAGGTTCTCCATGCACAGATCTCGATGCGTGACGCCGTGGGCTTTCAGATGCTCCAGACCCGAGCACAGCTGCAGGAGCAGAAAACACACGCGCCGCTCGTAAACCTCCGGCTGAGCCTGGTGGAACGACTCCCACTCACGGACGAAATCGGCCACGCTCTGCTGCGGGACGTCCCGGGTGATGACCACCACCCGCTCCTGCTCGGCCGGACCGCTCTCCTCGCTGGGCAGCATGCTCCGTGGCACGCAGGCGATGAAGTGACCGCAGTCCTGCTGCAGACTGAAGTGAGACGGGACGCTCTGCTGCACCGAGAGACCGTACAGATGAGCCTGCTTACTGTCCGGAGCCTGACCCTTACAGATCTGACCAACACACAGACAAAACAGACACGCTAGGACGTAAAAAATATATACAGGTTCAAAATTTCCTTAATCTCATATATATATATATATATATATATATATATATATATTTACTGAATGTTACTTCTAAGAAAATATAATTTGTCAGCATTGAAATGAATAGAATTATATTTCTATACATAAATTGAATGGATCAAAAAAAATTTTTTTCGAACAGAACATACACACTACTCTGAAATGTTTAATAACAAAATAAATGCATTTTACTTCCATAAATGTTCATTTTCAGATGAAAAGTTGGTAAAAAATGTGTTATGCCCCTGTGGTTTGTTAGTCAAAAAGTATGTCAGATATGTGGGGAAAAACTTTTTTTTTTTCATAGAAAAATATTTTTTGGCACTAATGGTGCTCTATACCTGACTCCAAATGACCAGATGTTTGTAAAATTTGTAATTTTAAGAATAAAAAAATTATGTATATATTTTCTTTTTTTCTTTATTATTATTTTTCTTATATATTTTTGGATGAAGCCTTCAGCATGTCTAGCAAGGCTGAATTTATTTAATAATAATATTGTTAAATAAAATTTATTATTAACAACATTTATCTATTGTTCAAAGCTTTTAGTTTTTGTTGGTTATCATTATCAATATTGAAAAAAATATTCTTTAATGAATATAACTTTTATAAATCTTTTATATTGTGCAGCGCAACTGTTTTCAACATTGATAATAATCAGAAAGTTTGTTGATCAGTAAATCAGTATGTTATTATGATTTCTGAAGATCATGTGACACTGAAGACTGATGCTGACAATCACAGAAATAAATTACTTTAACACATTCACAAAGAAAACAAATGTTTTACATTAGAATAATACTTTTTTGTACTTTTTAATTTTTATTGTACTTTTTGTCTTTTTATATATATATACACACACACATTATAGAGAGAGAGAGAGAGAGAGAGGGAGGGATGGAGAAAAATCTCCTCTAAAGTTGTCTAAATGAACTTATTACTAATCAAAATGTCATTTTTCTATCTTCTCTCTGACCTTGACGGCGTACGTGTTGCGTGTGTCCGAGGCGCAGGAGGCGGAGTAATACACGGCGTCTCCGGACAGACAGCAGGGTTTGTTGCAGGTGAGTTTGAAGAGCGACCAGTTGCTCTCGTCGAACCGGAGCGTGTTCCTCTGACCGCTGGTGAAGTGCTCCTCACACTTGAGCGCCAGCCGCCGCAGAGACTCGGCGTACAGGCCGCCCAGCTTGGAGTAGATGCCCTCGCGGCTGTCCATGTTCCTGAGCAGAGCGTGCAGGTGCAGCGTGTTGAGCTGCGGAGACGAGCAGGACGTCACGTTCCCCAGACGCGGGCGAGAGCGGGCGAGCGCATTGACGCCAGACTCGCCCGGAGCCGACGTGGTGCGGTTCACCAGCTTCTTCTGAGGTAACGGAGGCGGCTGGAGCTGATTGGCCAGGCCGCTGCAGGGAAAAGCCTCGGGCTGCGGAGACGAAGGGGCGGAGCCAAACGGGCTGCTGGGGAAAGGGGAGGGGCTGGAGCGGAGGGTGGAGTCTAGATCACGTGATCAGAGAAAAAGACAGAGGGAAAAGGAATAGTTTATGTCGAAATTGAAAAAAAAAAAATGTAAAAAAGTTAAATTAAAAGGAATTAAAAGTTGTTTAAAGGCTTCCGTAACATTTATGCAATATATAATTGATACAGTATATGTACAATATTGACAAAGAACTGTAGCAGTAGGAAAAAAAAATACAATTATATTTAATTAACTTGCCTTAATAACTTTATTAAAATATATAAATCTCTCACTCAGACACTCACACACACACTCTCGGGCGCACTCACTCTTGCACACTCACACACACACACACACACACACACACTCACGCACACTCACACACACTCACGCACACTCACACACACTCTTGCACACTCACACACACACACACACACTCTCTTGCACACTCACACACACACACACTCTTGCACACTCGCACACACACTCACACTCTTGCACACTCACACTCTTGCACACACACTCACACTCTTGCACACTCACACACACACTCTTGCACACTCACACACACTCTTGCACACTCACACACACACTCTTGCACACTCACACACACACACTCTTGCACACTCACACACACACACACTCTTGCACACTCACACACACACTCTTGCACACTCACGCACACTCTTGCACACTCTTGCGCACACTCTTGCACACTCTTGCGCACACTCTTGCACACTCTTGCACACACACACTCTTGCGCACACACACACTCTGCACACACACACTCTTGCACACACACACTCTTGCACACACACACACTCTTGCACACACACACACTCTTGCACACACACACTCTTGCACACACACACTCTTGCACACACACACTCTTGCACACTCACACACACCAACACATGCTCTTACACTCTCACACACACACACTTAGTTATACACACACTTTTACGCACTCACTCTCACAATCTGTCACGCTTACTCTCAACACACACACACACACACACCACACCTGAATCCTTCAGAGCCCATCAGATCCTGTGATGGAGTCTCTCGGTGGTTTGTGACACATAATGAAGGCCTGCAGATAAAGATCAGTCACTTGATGAGGGAAACCATCAGAAAACGCCCTGCGATAAACACAAACCCTGATTTCCTCTATTTAACCCTCCATTATCTCTGTGCCCAAGTGCATTCTGGGAACACACTACACCTACAGCACGACAGCCGTGAGGAAGAGCAGCGTCTGATGTTCCCTTCTCATCAACACTGATTATCAGGAAAGGAAGTTTCATTCACTATAACAGTCTGTTTATAGACTTCAGTTTAGTGAACATCCCTCTGCTGCCTACACAGGAAGTTCCCTACAGAGACAGCAACTCAAATTAAACCCCGTGAGACCGATCCAAAACAACCGACACTCTATTCTCAATCTAATGACTAAATAAACACAAATATAAGATAAAATAGACCTGACGGTTTTGTTTTTCCTCAACTCCATCTGCCATTTAAGAGTCTGCTGCAATGCATTCTGGGACAGCTATATCAGTCATCAGCATTTGTAAGAGCTTGTACACGACTTGAAATGATTTAGAGCTAGACAAAACAACAACTAAAAACCAACTACTTTTTTCTTTGAATAAGCAGCTTCTGGAAAAAATCAACCATTTTAAAAGTGTATTTTTTATCAGTTTAATAATAATTTATGTTTTTGTTTATTTGAATAATGCCTAAATAAGCTGCTTAAAATCGACGTTTTAAAACTGAAAATAAAAAAAATAAAAATTAATTAATAAAATATATATGAAAAAAAATACATAAATTATGAAAATGAATAAAAGAAAGAAATAAAGAGTGTGTGTAACTCACCGGTGTCGGAGAGCGCCTGCAGGCTGTCGCTGGACGCATTGGTGCAGCAGTTCAGTCCTCGCAGGGATTGGCTGAGATTCTCCACTGACCCCTGCTGACCGACACGCTCCAGATCCATATTACTGCCACTCAGACGGTTACACACCCTGCACACACACACACACACACACACACACGGTTCAAACTCATGATATGAAGAGGTTTGTGGGAAAATCTGAAGAACAGAAGTGAAGTGATTCCCTCGCTGTCTCATCATCATCTCTCTCGTGTCATTTGGTTCAACTAGAACTGAAAATCTCCCAAACAACGGATGTTCACCCCAAAACTCTGTGTGTGTGTGTGTGTGTGAGAGTTCAG
Organism: Puntigrus tetrazona; assembly: GCF_018831695.1. Classification (NCBI taxonomy): domain Eukaryota; kingdom Metazoa; phylum Chordata; class Actinopteri; order Cypriniformes; family Cyprinidae; genus Puntigrus; species Puntigrus tetrazona. Next base: position 795,115 of record NW_025048699.1, read on the forward strand.
GAAAAAACATATGTCCACATGAAAAATCAAGTCCACAGCTTTGACTCTCAGACGTCTGTTTGGGTAAAAGCAGAGCTGAGGTCAGTCTCTAATCGTCAAACACACACACACACACACACACACACAAACACACACACACACACCTGATGATGAAGCTTCCTCTGAACTACACACACAGGTCAGACACACACTGCAGTGAAGAAATGAAGAAAGCACATCTGAACCTCAAAACCACAGTTTCATGCGACCGAAGCCTGTTTTTCCCTACAACACACTCTCAGACACACACACACACACACACACACACGGGTGCTACTTATATTAAGCCAACAATAATGACTGAAGACTAATCTAAACATCAATACGATATTAGCATATTTACAAATACCCAACTTCACAGCACTTACAGAACATTTATAGCTTTAAACACCTGTCAGCCAATCAGCAAGCAGGATTCAGCAGCGTTAAAATACAAAGTAACCAGATCAACAAACACACTCTGACTCAGTGCGGTGAGTCGCTCTATAAGTAGAACAGCAGCACTTCCTGTGTGTGTGTGTGTGTGTGTGTCTTGTGTTTCCTGTGATTCTGAATCTATAAACTCCTGCCGTGTCTCTGAAGGACAAATATGAGCGTCTCACTTACAGCTGAACTGATCTGTCTGTCTGTCTGTGTGTGTGTGTGTGTGTGTGTGTGTGTGTGTGTGCGTGCGTGCGTGTGTTAAACACCAGTACCAACCTTACATTAAACCACCAGCAGAGCACCCTAGCAACCGCATAGCAACATCACAGAAATCAATCAAAACAGCGAAGCAGCTTAAACTTCAGTTCTTTTAACATCACCGATATGTTATTAATATTCCCCCGTTAGAGATGTTTTAAATATTTAATGTATGGATTAAATGAAACCAGTTATGAGAGACACACTGTAAACGATTATATCTCAACAACAAACAGAAACGGTAGAATCTGCATGCAGTTTTTTTAACTCGACTTAATTCGAAGCAAATAGCATATGAATTTAAGTTTGGGCTCCGTTGCTAACGGTAACCGTACAGTAATGCAGAGCTCCCCATAGCTTCCAGCAGAAATTATTGCATTTACTTTTATCCAAAGCAACGTACAAACAGAAGCCATCAAAAACAACAGAAGAGCGATGATATACAATCCCAGTCAGCTTCACGCATATATCACAAATAAAAAGACACACACACACACACACACACAGCACACCGTGACCTTTCCACGCGCTACAGGACCTGAGTGAAACACACAGCCGCCTGTCACTCACCTCAGAACCGGACTGAAGATCATCGGAGCCTGAGTGAGCGTGTGTGTGAGCGTGTGTGTGTGTGTGTTCGTCTCTGACCCGAGGCGTGGAAACTAACACTCGAGGCACAGATCATCTGCTGCTTGACCTCGAGCGACGCTCAGAGAAACGGCCGAGAAACACCTCGACACCTGCTCGTTCCTGACCACCGTCGTGATCAACATCCAGCGTCTGACCGGCGGGGGAAGCAGATTTCACAACCATCTGCTCCATCAATGATTCAGAACTTCACCCATTTACACGCTCTGCTCCGCAACAATGGCTTTTAATGAAGCGCCCCCAAACAGAGGTGCTGAAAGCTAATAATCAAATCATAACAATTACAATAACTCAAAATGAAATAAATAAATAAAATCAAACAAATAAAATACAGAACTATTGAAATTAAAATATAATTACTTTGAAATGCAAACGAAATAATAAAATGAAAGTTTAAAATGTAAACAAAAAAAATGTACAAAATAATGAAATATGTAAAATCAAAAATGAATTTGTAAAGTAAAATTAAATGGATCCATTTAAGGAGTTTTAAAAGTAATTCATAAAATAATGAATGTAAAAATAATTCATTTAAAACAAATAAATCAATTAAAACATTTTATTATGAATGAATAAAATGATAAATGGAAAATTTAAAGATTTATACAAATTGAGTGTAAATTTTAAAGCAAATCATAAATTAATAAAAGTATTAAATTTAAATAAAATGCATTTGAAATTAAAACCACCAAAATTAACAAAATACCAAAACACAAACATTGTAAATGAAAAACAAAATGAGGCACTTTCTAAAAAAATATTTAATATTTCAAGAGTTGACCTGAACGTCATGTGACCACTGAACTACACCAGAGAATCGAGGCAAATGTGCTGCTAAATTATGGAAATATGAAATTCCCATTGACAGAGTCTGAGATGATATTGGAGCTCAAAGGTGTTCAGTGGATGCTTGAGAATCTGTGAGACCCGTTTCCAGGTCGTTTGCTGTTACTGGAGCACATTTAGAACAGAATAATCTCATGAAGAACGTCAAGAGACGAGTCTCTGCACGCCTCAGAGGACGAGTGTATCATCTTACTGTACTACAGTCTGCCAACAACAATAATAACCAGCCAATGATGAGGTTACCTAAACTCAACTAGTCTCTAAGGACGGGTCAGGATGGTGGAGGCATCAAAGTAAACTTATTTTTATTATATATATATATATATATATATATATATATATATATATATATATATATATATATGCATTTTTATGAGTATATATAATATCTTATTTAATATAATATTAAAATGAAAATATTTAATATGTATTTGTTTAATATGTATAATGAAGTATTTGATCTATTTTAGTTTAACACAAATATTAAATATTATATTAAATGTTATAATACAACAGTACATAGCAAACATATTAAATACACTAATATTTAATATATATTTATTTATTTATTTATATTAAATGTTTTATATATTTAACACTATATTCTATTTATCTACTTATCTACCACTATAATTATGAATAGATTGTACATTCGTAAAAATATTAATTACATATATTTTAATATATTAATTATTACAAAAAATATCTTAAATAGTTAAATATCTAAAATATTAAATAAATGAATAATATTGAATATTTTCCAGTTTTAGTTGTTCGTTTCATTTAATTAGCATTTTCATGATTTCAGCAACTCCTAAAAACTGCTTGGAAATCCTGCATTAACACGTTATGAATATTCAAATATGTCATTTAGAACTTCTAAAAAAGTAAATAGGGGCCTGTTTTACAAGGAAATACTATTTTAGTCTGATCTGCCATAATTCAACGTGCTATTTAGGTTTCTTCCTAATCAAGAGTTAAAATAGTTTCCTGACTAGTTCTTGATTTAACTCTGATAAGAGCAGCGTGTTTTAATAACCACAGACCGCCGTGATCCGCTGAAAAGCTCATGCAGATCGTGGTGATGCTCAGATTCGGGTTTCCATCGACGGAAATCAACAAATAAAAGCTGATGTTTATTTCATCATCCTAACCCTCATGTCACAAGAACGTCTAAAACATACATGGTAAATGCTCATAAAAATAATAATAATATATATATATATATATATATATATATATATATATATATATATCCAGACACACATTTTTTTTAATTAATTATTAAAAAAAAAAAAAAAAAAAAAAAAAAAAAAAAAAAAAAATCTGGTCATTTGGAGTCAGGTATGGAGCACCATTAGTGCCAAAAAATATTTTTATATGAAAAAATGTAGAATTACATTCTATTCATTTGACAAATTATATTTTCTTAGAAGTAACATTCAGTAACAATAAAATAAAATGTCAATTTTCAAATAATCTAATTTATATAAATATATGGTAACAATGATATGGTAAAAAGTTTCAAAATATAAGCTGTATGTGCCTTTATATGTACATAATAAACTAATATACACAGTAGACATCTATATATACTTTTGAAGTTTCAAAGATTTTCAGTTTTTCATTAATAAAAACTGCCCAACTTAGATTTTCTTTCTTTTTTCAGATACAGATATGCTTTTAGCTGAAAAAAATAAAGTTATGACTGTTTTAGGAAATAACAAAAGCAGTGTAGACGTTAGGAGGGTCAAGAGTGTAAGAAGATGAAAAAAATGAAGTAGTTAGAAGTGTTAAATGAAGTAAAACAGCAAACGAACCCAGATTCAGCGCTCAATAACACAAGCCCTCTCTCTATGTACAGAAAAGCCAGATCGATGTTGAGCGTGAATAAAGGAATGGAACAGACTTCACATTCAGAACGACGTGAACGGATCCGCGTCTCAAACATCACTGCGAACAAACGGCCTAAAACTCACACAAACCACAATCAGCTTCATTCAGAGAGACACAAGCAGACAAAAACGAGCACTTCATCTACGTGAGATTACGGAGAAAACCCAATCTCTCGCAATATAAACCTGAGATCAGACCGACCGCTGACGAACTAAACCGTTCCATTAAACACCAGACAACTTCACCACTGTGAGCTGAAGAACAAGGATAATGGTCATTTTAAAGCCAAACGGCATTGAATTTTAATCAAAATCCAACATTAGCATAAATGTTCCCTCCTGAAATCATAACTACTTGCATTTTAGCCCATCATTGTTTGGAACAAGAGGTTCCTTTTTGCCATTTTCTCTGGGAAACTGCATTTAAACCAAAACAAGGTGAATCGTCGACAACCAACCTGTGATTCGGAAGCTTCAGTCCAGCCAAACAAAACCCACAACAATACAAACATAAATGACTGCAATGCAAGAGAAAGCATTTTGTAGTTTAGTTTCATCCCCAACTCAAAAAGCGTGGTCTCAAAATAATCTGCAATTTCCTTGGTCATAAATACAACCTGAGTGCGCTTTTCTAGACCGGATGACTCACTAGCAACACTTTTAAATTCACTGAAACGACCCGCTCATGCAAACCAGACAAAAATAAACAACATAACTTGCTTTTTGCACTTACACTGCTCTGGAGACGTCCTAACTCCTACTTCTGAAGTCACGTTTACTTAATCTTCTGCTTAATAACAGAAGACAGCAGATTAAATCTTGCCAGTTTCCCAAGGAAACTGCGTTATAGCCAAAACATGTTCAACACGTTGTCAAAATCCAACAGACTTTGGATAAAATGTAGCATTTCATTCATTGATAACCAACTAGATAGCTCCAATCATGTTTAAAATTAAGTCTGGGGTAATATAATTATCTCCAGGTACGTAAATCAGCCTATTCATGTCCAAATTTTCAAGCCCTAACCTTAATCCATGTCCAACACTAATCTGGCTCCGTCAAAGGATAAGTGTGGATATGACCAACCGATTAATATCTTGGTGATGGGCTTGAAATAAGGATGCAGCTCTTACCGGTGGTGTTTTTTGGGAGGCGGCGGAGGCGGTGCAGGATCCCGGCTGGTGTTGTCTTCACTGGACGCTGGGCTCTCTTTGGCTCTGTCGTCGTCCTCCGGCGTTTGACTGCTGCTTTTGTTGGCGGTGCCTGGCATCGCACTGCTCTCGCTCGACCATTCTCTGGACGGAACAGCAGGAGCATTGACGGAGTCGCCCGGCCCTCCACAAGAGCCAGATGACTCGCCCTCCTCTTCAATACATCGCTCCAAACTCCTGGCGCTGTGGGACTTGAGTCGGACGGCATGAGCAGTGGGGTCCACTTGCGAGATCGCTTGGTTTGGAGGAAGAACCACGTGGAAGCTGAGCTCGGGTAATGGTAAGGAGAGACTGGAGGCGCCAAGTCTTGGAGGACGGGGGCTGATCTTGGGAGGAACCGGGGGACTGGATTGAGGTTTGGGTTGGGCGGTTCCGGAAGCGTCGGGAGCATTTGGCCAAGTGAACGCCGGGCTTGTTGGGTCTTTGGCCGCCGTTGGGCTGAAGTGGGTCCATTGGGTGCTTACGGCCGAATCCGGGCTGCTCAGGTAAAACGTCCGGTTGTTCTCCTCAGTATGAGCGGCGACGACTGTAATAGTCGCTCTTTGATTATCGCCTGCGCTGACTTCGGTTTCGGACTCCGAGGACTGAGGAGCCTTCCCGTCGCTTGGAGCATCGAGACGTCTTTTCCTCTTGGTGCTCTCAGCATAGATCGGCTCGCTTTCCTCGAGCCCGTTCGGTGGAGCGCTTGGCGACTTCCGAGGACTCCGGAGGCCTACTAACGAATCTACGCTGCTCCGATTGGAGCACGAGTCTGACAGGCTTTCTCTGAAGGATTCTGGAGTCATCGGAGACGGCGAAGTACCTGCCGTATCATTGGACGATCTGTTAAGCACGTCTACTGGTGCGTTTCTGGCTTGCCTTTCCTCTACGGACGCCCTGAGAGGACTCGTAACTCCATCACTGCTTCCTGTTCCATTATAAAGAAAAGAATCTCCGTTGGCGTAAGTGCTCTTGGTCATGGGTCTATAGGAGTCACTGTTCCCATTCGCTTTCAGACTGTGGGGAACGTAGCCATCTTCCTGACTCATAAACATATTGCTGATAATCATGCAGTCTTTGGATAATCCAGTGGGAGAACAAAGGTTTGAGGAGAACTTCTTCCCAGAGATGCCGCTAGTTATTATGTTTTCTCTAAGAGATGTATTACATCCATTGCCATCGATGTACAGAGGAGCCAAATCCAGAGCCTTCTTTAGTCCTACCGAGGTCTTCTGTTTGTTCTGAGATACGGAAGCAATAAAAAGTTCAAACGCTGGATCACTGTGTTTACAATAAATGCATATTATTAAAACATGCTTGATAACTTGCCAATGAAAGATGAAGATAATAACAACATCTATGGGTAAACCAACAAGCAACATTTCACAGGCATAGGTAATGCATTGCATAGACACTTATTCACACAGGTACAACTAACTAATCAATCATCTCACTTGACTCCACAGATGACTTGGAGTCTGTGTTTGCTTTATAGTCTGTTATAGAAATGAGTCAATGCCCTTGGCGGTGATCTGATTATCTTTGTTTAAACAGACTGAACGTGTATATCACTGCCTTCCTGGAGAGTGTGAATGGCAGTCTGTTATCTCTACGTTCACAAAGACATTCCATTCTCCACCCGAGTAGCGGAGAACGCTGACTAAACCCCACCCAAATGAACCCACCTTGGAGATATCAATGGCTTTCAGCATAATAACGTGTTAAAAGAATAGTTCAGCCAAAAATTAAAACGCGTTCACTCTCAGACCATCTGAGGTTATGTCTTCATCAGATCTGGAGAAATGTCTCGGTTGCGGACGCTTTGAAGTGAATGGGTGCCATTAGAAAGAGAGTCCATAAAACACAATCCATTAAGATGTTTTTAACTCAAATACGAATCCATAATCAATAACTCTTCCTCCAGTGAAAAAAGTCCACCTCCTGTTGTCTCTCGCATTAAACTCCGGTCACATTTGTTTACAGCAGTTTTGGCTTGAATAATGGACTTGAGTTGTATCTGAGTTAAATGCTGGATTGGTTTTATCTGATTGACTGGAGGGCTGTAGATGATTGTGATGTTTTTATGAGACTCCCGACGGCACCCATTCACTTTCATTGCTGAGACACATTTCTCCAGATCTGTTGAAGAAACGCATTCAACCTGATGTCGGATGGCCCGAAGACGATCAGGTTTTCATTTTGGGGTATTCCTTCAAGAGTTCAGATACCTGTTCTGTATTCATGTTGACGTCCATGCTGATCATGGTGGGTCTGACGGCGATGGTGGGTTTGCTGTACGGAGAGGGAGACGTCAGCCCATCCTCGTCGTCCCCGGTCAGACTCGTTCGGACGGTCTGTCCGTGAGCGCTGCGCGGATGGAAGCAGTTCTTACAGGAGCCTGGTTTCCACACGTGCTCTGCAAACTCTCCACACGCAGACATTTTAACCCAGACCTCGTCCGATTGACTCTACTGCCGGCCGGAACTAGCTGAGAACGGACGGCGGCGTCCGGTCATAGTGCAGCAGATCAGCAGCCTGTACACCTGAGAAAACACCAGACACTTCTGAGACGATCTTGAGTGATGCTGCTTGTGTGTTTGATATGAAACAGCACATGCATTTGGAGAATTAGCAATATGGTTATGGCTTTTAAAACAATCATCAAACACTAACACATAGGGTTTAACTGGGAGAAATACTGACAGAAATATTAACTTCTCAAAATACTAAATGACAAAAAGTTTTTGGGAAACTTTCTGGGATTTTTTATTTGGTAACTTATGGGGTTTTTTTTTCTTTCTGGGAATATAAAAAAAAAAAAAAAATAATAATAAATAAAATGAAAAAAAAAAAAAAAAAATTATATATAAAAATATATATATATATATATATATATATATATATATATATATATATATATATATTTTTTTTTTTATATATATATATTTTTTTTTTTTTCATATTATATTATTATTATTATTATTATTTTTATATTCCCATATATATATATATAAATATAGCTTTTGTATTACATCACAAAATTATTAAGGTAAAAACAAAAACAATTGGAAAAGTTTCCAGAATGTTATCTTTTCCAAATTATCATGATCTTTTCAGAGATATTTTTTGGAAACTTTTTAAGAAAGCTTCTAGAATTCTTAGGAGAACTTTTAGGAAAACGTAGAGCAAACTTTCAGAAAGTTTCTACAAATTTTCTACCTCTTTGCAACTCTATTAATGAATATTAATTAAAGGAATATCAGCTAATAAAAAGACTTTAAACAGTATAGTTGCATGAGATAACTTGATTAACACAATTTTTGATTACAATTTCATATTAATCCAAAAAAAAAAAAAAAAAAAAAAAAAAAAAAAAGACTGAAAACAGAATTTGGAAACCTGTACAATTCAAGTGTCTGTGATGTGGAAACGCACTTGTGTAAGTGTCTTTGGCCTAAATACTCAGATGAAAGTACTTCACGCTTACTAGTGAAAAACAAAAGGTGCAAATCTGCTCCTCCACTTCCTGGTCCCTCCCTTCATAGACAGCTTTCCTTTGGAAAGACTTACTCACTTTAACAAACTCATTCTGCTCGAACGCGAGAAACGAGGCTCTAGAAGTATTTGTATGCCGAGACGGTTTAGATGGTAAATTAAAGCCGAGGGATTCTTACAGACGAACAGAATCCAGTCAAAAACAGTCTGGATGCACAGAAATGAACTGATCTTAAAGTTTAACTCGGTTCAGAAAAGTGATGCTGAAACACTGCAAGACTAGAATCTAACCACATGATCAAATAAAGCAAATCAAATCATTTAAAAAGCATGTATGAAATATATCACCCATATTTAAATTCATTCAGTTGCACTGTACCACTAAAATATACATTAAACACGTGGAATTTAATTTTAATTTAATTTAATAACTATGACTCTTCCCTAAAAACGTCAAGCAGTATCCAGAACGCAACTGGTTTAAAGTTGAAAACATGACAGCAAATTATCATGCAAATATGTAACGAGCGCAACGCATTTGTTTGGTGGTTTTCACAGGACAGCTCCAGATGGCGTCTGTTTCTGATTGAGAAATCCTTCCTGCGCGCATGACTCATTTCTAGACTCTTAATTAAGAAATAAAGCGGCGGCGTCGGCAGGTGCTGAGAGCGGCTCCAGAGAGTTCATAAACCACATTCACACGACGACGGTCGCTGCTGTATTTAAAGGCACGGGTGGTTAAAACGGGAAATAACGTGACCTTTTACAAATAACACTGCCTACGTGAACCTGAGCAGCTCATCTTTCACACGCCTCGGAAGACGTAACTGCGTCTAATTACTCGAAAACGTTACTAACAATACCTTTCCGCTTCATCGTTTGACCGAGATGCACACAGGAGCACAGTCAGAAGAAAATACATTAAATCTCGTTCACAATTACACGCGGATTCGAGACAATTTCTCAGATATACACACACACACCATTATACTCCAGGACGAGTTTCATCGAAACAAATCACGCAAGTTCATGAGAAAATAATGTGTCTTTCTCTAAAACGTTTTTATGCGAGTCGTGCGATACACCGAAAAAAGAAGATCAATGCAACGTCGGTATTTCCATTCGCTGAACGCAATGTTCTCCATGTTCCTGCTGCTCCGCTGACGTCACGTTCCTGTGCAAAATGATCAAATAAATCTAGGATTCATCGGATTTCAAATCAGCACAAGCTAAGCCACGTTTTAAGCAACTGTAATATTATTATTACTCTTATTAGTAATTAACTACACTACTAGAGATCTGATCTCTGAGAGCAAAAGCTGAACAGCAATAAACAACATTACTGTGATTATGCATAAAAAATTATATTGCCATTATATTTGCTTTCATGCCAAAAATCCATAGTAAATTAATCATCATGTTCCATGAAGCAACCATTTAAAAACGTCATTTGTGATTAGAAGAACTTTAAAGGCGATTTTCTCCATTTTTAGATATTTCTTCACCCTCAGATTCCAGATTTTGAGATATTGTCCAGATCCTGACAAACCAGAGAGATTATTCATTTCAGTGCACATCGTTTAAGCTCCAGGTTCGCGTATCATCACTAGCTGCAGCCCAGCACCGGAGTCAGAGTCATAAAAGAGTCATTGTACCTCGGCAGAAGAACGTGGCCGAAAAGACGGTTTTCTTTCAGCTCTTCGCTGAAGTCTGAGAGATTTCACGCCGTGGCTGGCGTCTGGCGAGCGAAGAAGATGCTCCAGACGCCGTTGTGTGTGAAAGCTCTTCACATTCCTCACATTCCTCAGAACTGAACACGGACGCAACAGAAGAGCCTCTGAGGTCCGGCGGCCTGGGAAAGCGGAGCGGAGACGACCCTCCATCGATGGCCGGGTCAACCAGCGGCTCTGGTCCAGTCCGCTGGCGTGCCGAAGACCATTTGGCTTTTAAAGGCCGTAAAAACTTTACACTTTACAAAAAACCCAAAATGCATGTCTTATGGATGTTAAAGTGAAAGCACTGGCATTTGATGCTCATCAGAAAACCTTTAACTTTTCAGGTTGGGGAAAATGTAGGGGAAAGATACCGAAATATTAAAGACAATGAGGTCTAATGGCTTCTTAAACTCTACAAGGACAAATAAATGTAGCTTATTTTTATTATTTATGCTGAAAATGTTGAATATTGAATGTCGATATTCAAGATAACTGACTTAATAATCTTCGATACGCTTCTTTGACATCCGTGAAACTTTTTCCAAAGCGCTTTGGTTCTTAAGTAAAATGTTTGGGGAAAGACAACGAAAAATGACTTCACGGCCAACTTGAAATAACCTACAACCGTCCCAAAAAAACGTTTGCTGGAAAGCTACGGTGAAACACTTTGCAACGCGCATCTTCGTTCGGATCCAAACCACCTTACGGTCTTTAAATGCAATTGATTTTAACATTTAATTCGATTCTCTACAGTGGAAATGTTCTTCAAAGAGGAAAAAGCACATTGTTCTTAAGAGTGCAGAAAGTTTTTCTTTTTTCCTGGAGATCGACGAGCTTCTTCTAGAAAGCGCAGAAGCAGATCTTGATCTCCAAGAAGCTTCTCCGTGTTTATGAGCGCGCGAAGACGGATAAATAACGGCCCGCAGGTTCTGCGTTCGCTGGCAGCAAGTTTGACAAGTCAAAACCAAGACACAACAGGAGAAGCAGGAGCTCTTTGTTCCTGCGGCAGCTGAAAACACTTCAGCGCTCGTGAACAATGAATGTTTTTGCTCAGGGGGAAGGGTGACGCTCCTCGAGAGCTTCAAACCCTGGTCCTTCAACGCGGTCAGATGTGTTTAAATACACTCTTACTGTCAATCAAACCGGACGCATTCCACGCATTCCAGATCAATCCACCAATCAGACATTTCCCTCCCTTAAAGGAACCATACCGACTCGAATCAAAACTCTGATCGTGATGAACACATGAGAGCCAAAGCAGTCATGAGGGGCGACTTTACACATCACCTCAAAGCTGAATAAAACGGCTTTTTAGTTCACCTGAGAGCGAATATTGAGAAAATCACCTTTAAAAGTGGTCCAGATGAAGTTCCTAGCAATGCACAAGTTTTTTATACAATCAAAGCAGGACTTTTCCCACATATCTCAATTAAGAAAACACTTTTACCTTACGTCCCACCTTGCATGGAGTGAAATAGACGGTGTGCTGGTGCCTGTTAGAAATATACCTGCGCTGCATAGACGCATATTTTACCGAACTTTTCCGGAATTTATCGCAGTTTCAGCACACTGTTAGTTCGCACACGTGTGGAAATCCGTCACAGTGAGAGAAGACGTGAACTAAACGACGAGCTAATGATCATTGGCGCTAATTTCAGTCATTAACAGATATCCGGGGACGATGTAAAGGTCGCGCGATCCAGTTTCACACCTGTTTAGAAAAACTCGCGTGTCACAATCGGAGACAGAGACGCGCGTGATGTGGAAACGCTGACAGCGCGAGAGCACCGAGGCGCGTCGCGTCAAAATACAGCTCGACGCGAATGAATGAACCGATGCGGACGCGAACCGGACCGATCCGGTCCGCATCACAGGCGCCTGCGGGTTGAATCTGCTTCCGAGGGACCCCGTCTGATGAGGTACGTGTCCGAGAGACGCCGGAGAAGAGGTCTTACCTGCGCTGAAACACACCGCCAGATTCCTTCGGAGCGACGAGAAGAGACGCGGAGAAACCGACGGACGGCGGCGACGGCGTGACTCTGATCTGATCAGACTGAAGCGGAGCGACGCAGAGCCGCGCCGGAACTCCCGCAGAGGGGGCGGGGCCTCGAGCGGGCGCGCGCACGCACGCACTCAGACACTCTCTATATCTCTCACACACACTCTTTCACACAGAGAGATTCTCATACACACACACACACACACACTCTTTCACACAGAGAGATTCTCACACACACACACACTCTTTCACACAGAGATACTCTGGTACACACACACACACACACATTATATATCTCTCACACACAGAGACACACACACATATAAATACATATCTTACTAATTTATTTATTTTTGTTTTAATAATTTAAATTTTTTTACAGAAATACAAAGATTTTTGACAACACTTCACAGTAACAAAAAAAGATCTTGTGTGTAAGCAGTTGTGTAAGCAAAAAGAACATTTTTTATATATATATATATATATATATATATATATATATATATATATATATATATATATATATATATATATATACACATATACATATACATATACATATAATAAAATTTGGTCCTCATATTAAAATTCACACATATTAAAAAGTTTGAAACACACACCTTTCTGTCACTGCAGTGAGACACAGATTAAAGGTCAGACAAACACTAAGCTGCTCACAAAACTACAGACAAACCTACTTGAGAATCTGTGTGTGTGTGTCTGTGTGTGTGTGTTCTGTATTTAAAGGAAGCAGTGTTTTGCTGATGTTCTAAATGGTCGATTGGGAAGGCATTAGCGTTCCAGCCGTCACTGTAATCAATAAAGTGATCGATCGCCTTGATACGCGGATCTAATCTGCACTTTCATGTTCAATGTCAACGGCTCACCTCCTAGAGCCCGCAATTTACTAGAAATTCCCTTCATTCCCTGTTCAGAGCGCTGGAAGCAGGGAAGAGCATGCCATGGCATGAACACACACGCATTCTCAAGCCATTTAGTTTATCTTGCTGTACTAAAAAAACACAAGCCAAACCTGAAATGGATATTATATACACATCTAAAAACAAATAAAAAAATAATTAAAAAAACAACTAAAATTGTAACTTTCAATCGTAAAACTTTAAAAGCTTTTTATGAAAGATAAATAATTTCTATATAATAAATAAGAACAATTAGGAAAAACTATAATAGTGCCTCAGAGATACTAAAACAACACTAAATCTGCTTTTTTGTGTTGTTGTAGGAACACTGAAACCTGCTGCATCTCATCAGATTTCTCCTGCGACCTCTGCTCTGACCTCTGACCTCTGGGTTAATAATTCAGAAAGCCTCTGCTCTCGCTGCCATCTGAACGTGACGGATGTGAGACGGCGTTTACAGGTGTGTGAACTCACACACATCTGACGCTCGCCTCCGTACGCTTCAGTGTTTGGCAGAGAAGGAAACCAAGGATGTTTGTGAGACACTTGCACAACACTTCTCATGAAAGAGCCTTTATCTGTTAGCCGCTAGTTGAGACCTGTCTCACACACACACACACACACACACACACACACACAAACACACACACAATCACAAGTGCAGTATGGAGTGCCTCAAGGCTCAATTCTAGGACTGTTACTTTTCATGCTTTACATGGTACCCTTCGTTGCAAAAAAATGTTTTCTTCCTTATTTTTATTTGTTTTCTAGTATAAATGCCTAAGAATTCTTGAATTAGCATGTATCAACTTCACAAGTAATATGAAAAAAGATATTTTGTCTTGTTTACTGAATATATCACGCAAATTGTATTAGTTTTTGCCCATCCAATGGGGCAAGAAAAATAATCCTAGCTAAACAAGATAATTTTAACCTAATTGTCAGTTTTAAGAACAAAATGTATATTGTTAGAACAAAAATAATATCTGAAGTCATTTTACTTGTCATGTAAATACATTCTGATTCTTCTTCATCAGTTAGGAACCTAGGTGTGCTGCTTGAAAGCAAGCTTTCCTTCGAAAACCATGTTTCCAGCATCTGTAAAACAGCGTTTTTCCATCTTAAAAATATATTTAAATTACGACCAATATTTTCAACATCTAATGCAGAAATATTAATTCATGCGTTTATGACCTCGAGGTTAGATTATTGCAATGCTTTATTGGGTGGTTGTTCTGCATGCTTGATAAAAAAACTTCAGCTAGTCCAAAACGCTGCAGCAGAGTCCTTACTAGAACTAGGAAGTATGATCATATTAGCCCGGTTCTGTCAACACTGCACTGGCTCCCTATCAAATAGATTTTAAAATCAGGTTAATTACTTATAAAGCCATTACATTATAGTCCTTCACGTCCGCTGCGTTCTCAAAACTCTGGCTGTTTGATAAGAATATCAAAATCAGACGGGCGCCAGATCCTTTTCCTATCTAGCACCTAAACTCTGGAGCAATCTCCCTAACACAGTTCGGGAGGCAGACACACTCTGTCAGTTTAAATCTAGTTTAAAGGCACATCTTTTTTTAACCTAGCCTACACATAACACACTAACACACTTTTATTATTCAAATCCGTTAAAGGATTTTTAGGCTGCATTAATTAGATCAGCTGGAATTAACGGAGCATTATTTTGACATAGCTAATCTGCGTTTTAAAAAGCGTTATATAAATAGCGGTGACTTGACTTGACCTTAATATCAGACACACACACACGTGATTTCGTCAGACGCCTCTGTTTCTCAGATGCTGTGGGAACCGTTCTGAGAGTCTGAGCTCTTTTGTTCGGTGAATCATGTTGTCTTCGGGCTGTGGGGTGAATCCAGAGAAACGCTGCAGGGTTTCAGGTGTCCGGACACAGAATACAGTTTCATTGTGAGTATTATAGTGTGTGTGTGTGTGTGTGTGTGGATACGTTACGCCGTATGGACACTGTATAGAGGAAAACACAGTCTCTCTCACAGCACACTGAAATGAACTCAAACTCCTAAAAATGACTGGCATTGACAGTTTCATGAAGAACGTTGGTTCTTTGAAATGGATAAAGCTTCTTTATGAGAACGTTCTTCATAGTGCAAATAAAATGGTTCTCTTAAACTGTTCAGTGAAAAGGGTCTCTTAGGAACGGTTAAATGGCAAAAACTGTATGTTCATAACAGTCAGTCATTTCTTTTCAGTTAGTGTCCTTTAGGTTTTTATGACGTCAAATACAATAAGGGTTTCTGCCTATCTCTGCATGAAGAGTGTTAATAATTAAACACCCATGCAGCTACACACACACACACACACACACATGCTGTTGATGTGTGTTTATTCGTGTGCTGATCATCATCTGGTTCTGTGCCGCAGACCGAGGCTCTCGGGACGTGACGGGGTATGTTTAATTCATGATGTTTTGTTTCATGATGACTTTGTCTGGAGGAGTTTGTTTTCTCTTCTGTTCACACAATCTGCATTATTTGATCAAAAATACTGTAAAAATAGTCAAATATTATTCTAACGCAAAACATCTGTTTTCTCTGTGAATGCGTGTTAAAGTGTCATTTATTTCTGTGTTTTTCAGCATCATTACTCCAGTCTTCAGCGTCACATGATCTTCAGAAATCATAATAATATACTGATTTACTGATCGACAAACATTTCTGATTATTATCAGTGTTGAAAACACACACGCAATATTTTTTGGAAAACTGTGATACTATATTTTTTCAATAAGTTCAGCTTTTTTGAATAGAAATCTTTTGTAAGATTATAAATGTTGGCACTTTTGATACATTTTGTGTGTCCTTGACACATAAAAGTATTAATTACTTTTAAAAATCTTACTGACCACAAATCTTTGAACAATAGTGTAGATAAACCTGCATGCATGCGTGTGTGTGTGTGTGTGTGTGTGTGTGTGTGTAAGGTGAGGCTCTTCAGTTTTGTCTCCTGCATTCCAAACCCCTCCCACCCTGAACTGTAAACACAGTGTTGCCATGGCACCACACTGACCCACTCCTGCTGTGTGTGTGTGTGTGTGTGTGTGTGTGTGTGTGAAACTTTACTCTACTGGGACTCAGCTGATTCCTCAGTGCTGGTTAATGACTGTAAGTGGGTAATTGTAGATTGAAAGCCTCTGAAGTGTGTGTGTGTGTGTGTGTGTTTCAGAATTTAAGGATCTGTTTTGTCAATCAGCAGAAACAAACAGCAGAAGTGACTGAGCTCAGATCTCCAGCGAATGGAGGAAGTACTTTAAGCAGTTTGATGTTCCTGGAACCGAAAACAATAGAACACAGAAACAACTAGAAAAAACTAAATGCATCACAGTTTCCACAAAAATGTTTGTTGAGCAGTAAATCGGTATATTATTATGATTTCTGAAGATCATATGACGCTGAAGACTGGAGTAATGATGCTGAAAACACACAGAAGTAAATTACACTTTAACACGCATTCACAGAGAAAACATACGTTTTACATTAAAATAATATTTCAGAATTTGTAACCTATTTTTGATCAAATAAATGCGGTCTTGGTGAGCAGAAGAGACTCTGAAGCTCTGCTGTGACATGCTTTCTCTCTCACACATGATGATTATGAAATGATGTCCATTCAGTGGATGATATAAGAGGATTATAAGAGTGATTTACAGCAGAATAAGATCAACATGTTCTGTCTTACTGCATCACACAACTATGCTCACAAGATAACACACACACACACACGAGGGATTTAAACGCAAATTATGTTCATGTGCATGACTGAACTTATGCCTTCGGTAAATATAATATGCATTACGCCCCAAACAGACTTTATTTAAGCAGATACGACGTCTGAGTGAAGATCCAGTTACAGTAGAAACACTGGACGTCCATCTGGAAGAAGCAGATCAAGACCCGTCTCCTGCAGGACATCAGCTGTCC
>NW_025048699.1:817500-967500 GCF_018831695.1 Puntigrus tetrazona
AATGTTTAAAGACTTAAACACAATCATATCATTAAAAACTTATTCTGACACATTTTGTATTATATAAATAATTATGAAAGCTGTGTGTTTTTGTTTAGTTTTGTAGTCATATTTTATCTTGTTTTCTGAAGAAGGTTGTTACCTGACCGTGATGACATCACTTCCTGTCTGCCGCGTCTAACGAGGGATCAGGACATTTACAGAAGCAGTGGGTCTCTTCCTGTTACGGAGAACATCACTTCCTTCCTCTTCACAATCAGTCGCTCGAGATCTTGATGACACTTTAAATCCGGCCAATCACGGCCCAGCCTCCACAGGAAGTAGACATCAGCGTTTGACTTTAATTTGTGTTTTGTTTTTGTCTTTCCCAGAACACATTTATATATATTCATAAATCAAGACACGTTTATTTAAGAAGAAAATTAATAGAAATGATGTTGTGTTTGAAACGAGTCAAAAACGGTCTCCTTGTTTTTTTATGTAAAGGTTCACATAGTTTAAAGTTTTTATTAGAAAGCAAGACTTAATAAGTCATTTTACTTCTCAAGTTAATATATATTTATTTGAGAAATGTTCAGATATTTGACCAAAAAAAATATATATTATAATTAAGGGGAGTTCTTAAATCATTACACCAAAAAAAACTAAATAAATACATGAATAAAATTAAAATTATACACACACACACACACACATATATATATATATATATATATATATATAAGAGATAGATAGATAGATAGATAGATAGATAGATATAGATAAAATATATTAATTAGATAAATAAATAATAAGATATAGATAAAATATATTAATTATTATTATTATTATTATTATTAAGTTTTGAAGATTTTACTGAAATGTATCTTAATTTAAGAATGTCTTATTTAGAGTTTTTCTATATAAATATCTAAACATTCTTAAACAAAAAGGATATCTACTATAGTAGTATTTTTTCAAGTATAGAGTTATTCAGAAAAAACTATACTTTTTTTTCTGAGCGCATATGAAGAATAGTTATAAAGATCTCTCTTTTTGACCTGTTCTTCTTGATTTAAGAATGTTGATATATTTGTGCTGGAAAACGAGACAGAAACGTGCAGAAAGTGCTGGAGTGGATCTCAGATATCTGATAGTCTTCACGGGCGCCGTCTTCTTAAAAACAACAGAGCATTCTTCAGCTTGTATCTGATAGCGCAGGGCATGCTGGGAAACAGCACCGGGTTAATCAGGTACATTCACACCTTCTCTCTGAAAACAAAGAACCATCTCTTTCTCAGCTTTTTAGAATCTGAAGAACCTTTTATTTTGTCAAACAGAAGGTTCTTCAAGGAAACCATTAATTGTTTTTAAGACCATTTGAACCCCAGCACATTCAGAGCCGTATATGAAATATGAAAAAGATAAACCAACAAATGAATTACTAAAAAGTGTTAAGAAACAAAACTTTACAAAGGCTTTAAATCTCTCCTAAACACATTGTTAATTATTTATTTCATAAACTTTTTTATTTTATTTTAGAAAATATAACCGTTAAAGATGATGTACCTTTTGTGGCATGGTGTAACTCACACACACACACACAGACAAACACACTTTTACACACACACACACACACACTTTTACACACACACACACACTTTTTCACACACTTTTACACACACACACACACACACACACACACTTTTACACACACACACACACACACACACACACACACACTTTTTCACACTTAAACACACACTTTTTCACACTTACACACACACACACACATTTAAACACACACACACTTTTCACACACACACACACACACACACACACACACACACACACAGTTTTACACACACACACACACACACACACAGTTTTACACACACACACACTTTTTCACACTTACACACACTTTTACACACAATCTTTTTCACACACACATACTTTTACACACACACACACACACACACACACACACATAGTTTTACACACACACACACACACACACACACATAGTTTTACACACACACACACACTTTTACACACACACACACACACACACACACACACACACACACACACACACACACACACACACACACTTTTACACACACAAACATACTTTTTCACACACACAGTTTTACACACACACTTTTTCTCACTTACACACACACACACACACACACACACTTTTACACACACACACACACACACACACACACACACACACACTTTTTCTCACTTACACACACACACTTTTACACACACACTGTATCCAGTGGCACACTGAGCTCATGACCTGAAAAGGAAGAAAGCAGGAACAGAGCCGGAAATTGGACAAGCAACACTGAAAGGAAAGAATGGAGAAGGAAATGAGAAGGAAAGAATGTGTCGGACCTCCTGTCTTTGTTGCCTGCAGCTGAAGTTTTCAAAAGAACTCGGTCAGATTTAGAGGCCAACGCTAGCCCTGATCCAGACGTCCATTCAGAGAGAATATTCAGCTCAGGCCTGAAGTTGATGAAAGCGTTCAGGAACACAGACGGCACTGTCTTTCTTCAGAACCAATCAGAGCGGAGCATCGAGACAAAGAGAACTGAAATCCTTCAAGTTCTGTTCATTCACAGTCAAACACAAACATACGTCAGTCAAAAAATTAACTTCTTTTATATCAACTGTTTTATAATGTTTTCAAGTTTTCAATATAAAAATAATAATGCACTTTTTTTCCCCTTGAAACATGTGATCACTGCAGTGAAACAAAAACACGGACAAGTTGCAAAAAACTGTTGAAGTGTTGAATTTGTTTTACATTTGAAAAACAGCATATAATACCTTCTTTATATACTGCTATAAAAGTAATTTCATCATAGACCTCTCCATTAAAACACTGTGCAATAGATGTGTGTGTGTGTGTGTGTGTGTGTGTGTGTGTGTGAGTATGTGAGTGTGTTTGTGTGATTGTGTGTGAGTATGGATGTGTACAAGTGTGAGTGTGTGCGCGTGAATGTGTAAGTGAGTGTGTGTGAATATGTGTGTGTGTGTGTGTGTGTGCATGTAATGTGTGTGTGTGTGTGTGTGAATGTGTGTGTGTGTATGTGTGTGTGTAAATATGTAAGAATGAGTGTGTGTGTGAATGTGTGTGTATGTGTGTGTGTGTAAATATGTAAGAATGAGTGTGTGTGTGAATGTGTGAGTGTATGTGAGTGTGCGTGTAAATGTATGTGTGTGAGTGTGTGAAAGTGTGTGTGTGTGTGTGTGTGTGTGAGAGAGAGTGTGTGTGTGTATGTGTGTGTGTGTGTGAACGTGTGTGTGCATGCGCTTGTAAATGTATGTGTGTGTGAATGTGTGTGAGAGAGTGTGTGTGTGAGTGCGTGTGTGTAAATATATAAGAATGTGTGTGTGTGAGTGTGTGTGTGAACGCGCTTGTAAATGTATGTGTGTGTGTAAGTGTGTGTGAAAGTGTGTGTGTGTGTGTGTGTGTGTGTGTGTGTGTGTGTGTGTGTGAGTGTGTGAGTGTGTGTGAGAGTGTGTGTGTTCAGAAACCCTCGGGTCACTGCTCTCTCCTGACACTGACCTCTAAAGAGGTTAAAGGTCACAGCGGTGCAGGCTGTGTGAAGTGTACTGACCTCAGAGCGCAGTGTGTTTAACAGATGATCTCAGATCACAGGACGAGGAATGCTGTTCTCATAACGTTTCTGAAAACAAAAAAACACAGCTTTCAGCGGAGAGCGGCGTGTAACATCTGAGCACGATTCATACAGAAACAGTGAGTGAGGGTGAAGAGATGCATCAACATGAAGATCAACCAGGCAGCTTCTGCATAATACGTCGAAATACACCTCAACTGAAATCAGTGCGGTACAGTCCCGTAAATATCAACACGGTAAATAAACTCTACAGGTCATGGTTGCTTTAGAGATGCACAGAAATAAAGCGCTTCATGCCATCTTCACCTCCTTCATGCAGTGGATGCTGCACTGCAGAGTTTATTAATATTTATCTAATGCTGCATGATGATGCCAGAAAGCTCCAGCCCACGACCAGACTCTGAACGACGAGGTCTCACACACACTTCCTGAATCAAAGAACGATTCACAAGAACTAGTCCTGAACTTGTGCTCCTTTCCCATGAAACCACACAAAGACTGAGTGTGTGTGTGTGTGAAACTTAAATGCAAAGTGACACATCTGTGCTTCTAGCTATAGGCCAATTGTTTCATTAAAATTTGGATAGACTGATAATATAATACTCCATACATTATCAGAGAACGGTAGACATAGTTATTATACTTAAATTGTTAAATGAACGAATTAATAGATTGTAATTAACCTTAGACCCTATATTATCATTTATATTAATCATAAACAAGTGCATGATACATAAAAAAAACCCCACAAAATTATTTAGACAAAAACTGGGCTAATAATGACATAATAATGTAGTTCTAATTTAATCAAATGAAAAAAAACTAAATAAAATTAATTAATTAAATATATCCCATGCGTGCAACAGTCAAATAATGACATTTAAAATAACAATATTAATCACAAGCTTTGTTTTAGTTCAGTTTCAACTTATTTTAAATCAATTTCCCACAGCTTTAACTGAACAAGAAGACCACGAGAGATCCCTACGAGTCTCTAGCACCACTGTGTGGCTTGATTTATAACACTCTCTCAGTTAAACAGGTGTGTGATACATAATCCTACCATACACATCAGATAGGAATCGTCTGTGAAGACACACGGTCTGAACTAGAACAAAACACAGAACAAAACACAGATCCTGAAAAAAATCACACACTCACACACACTCACTCACTCACTCACTCACTCACTCACACACACACACACACACACACACACACACACTCACTCACTCACTCACTCACACACTCACTCCACACACACACACACACACACTCACACACACACACACACTCACTCACTCACAATCACCCACACACACACCACACACACTCTCACACACACACACACACACACACACACACACACACACACACACACACACACACACACACACTTACTCACTCAATCACACACACACACACACACACACTCACATTCACACACACACACACACATTCCAGAGTAATTCAATTATAGTGCATTTACTTGCATCCATGTGTGAAAACCACAAATAACACCAGAAACAAAACCTGTCTAAACCGGTCCAGTAAATGTATCTCCAAACTCTTGAATCGGGACGCATTTAACAGACAAGTAAGATGATGTGAGATACTGCTTTCTGAAGAAATGAACACACCTGTGATCAGTTTATGCTGACAGGCCTCTCTCAGTGGTTCAGTATTTCTCAGATAACTCTCGATGAGTTCAGCACATGTTTATAAGCGGGTCGATGATCCCTCTCGGTCTCCTGAAGAATCATCTGGAGGATGATGATGATTTTCACCACACAACCACAGTTAAAGAAAAACTCTCTAATTATACGGCGTCCAATAGAAAGTAAAGCTTACTCTGTCATCTTTTAAAATGGACGCTCTGTTATTACTGAATTCCTGCTTCATCTGCATCAGAAATACCACCAACCCAGAAATACTAAACTTTATAATACACTACACTTCTGAAAAATCGCAAACACAAATATTAAGGCTAAATTTAAAGCTTATGTTTTTGAATCGCATCTAAATTGTCCGCGCATTACTCGGTTCTAACTAGGGGAAAAAAACTATTTTGACTTATTTTTATGTGAAATGAACTACTTTCTGTAGCTTTGGAAAACTATTTCTAAGTGTATTTAAGCCATTTGCAATCGAAAAGCGTGCGATTTTACTTAAATAATCTTATTTTCAAAACAAATCAGCAAAAATCCGCTTGTGAAAACCAATTCATCCAGTTCAAAATTTTAAGATGGCAACCTCAAGTCTTAAAATTTTCTTATTGTGCATTTAAAACACATTTAGCCTATTGTTGATTCAATATTATTTATTTTTGAAATCTTACCCGAATACGACAAATATGCATCCTTTAGTATTTATTAGTTTATATTACAACCGTGTAGGCCTGAAATAGGACACACACACACACACACACACACACACACACACACACATTCACACACACATACACGCACACATACACGCACACACACACGCGCACACACACACGCACGCGCACACACACACGCACGCGCACACACACACTGCAGTTCAGGTACATAAATCTTAAATCTAAAAATTGTCTAAACTAAATGATTTTCTTTTTACAAACTATTAAAACGCCTCCGGCCCAAAGCTGGCCAAACTCACTCGTCTCTAACTAACCCGATTAACCCCTCACCTCAGCACTGGGGATTGTTCTGCTTTTATGGGTAATTACCCGATTTAACCAGCTCAGATGTTCTGATGTGTTTCAAATCCTCCTCATATTTCAGTTTTCTGAAAACTTCGTTAGTAAGCGTCCACGACCTCTCAAAGTCTGAAGCCTCTGACACAAAATGCTAAACTTTTTCCAAATGTGCCTCAAAAATAAAGTGTTTTCCTCACTCACTCACACACACACACACACACACACACACACACACACACACACACACACACACACACACACACACACACACACACACACACACACACACACACACACACACACACACAGCAGCCATTCAATCATTGGGGGCGAGCTCTGAACATTCCCGCTCTTTCTGTTTCCATGGCGATGCGTTTGCCATTTGGCGCCGCCTGGAGGAAAAGCGCGGGAACTGCCGCTGCTGTTCCTCTTTTGTGCGGCAGGTGTCTCTCTGTGAGGAAAAAAAACAAGGAAGTGCAGCATCTTTAGTTTACAGATGAGCAAAACAGATAAATTTAACACAGAAAAAAACATACTTTATTTTAAACAATCGAGTTCCTAACCATTCACGTATTTTCAAGGTACGATGCTAAGATTATCACGTCTATGCTAACCCTGCGCCCCGTATGCATACCATCCATCCTACCTGCTCTAAATAGTACTAAAAGTCACTATCATCACATTGAGTTTAGGGTGTATAGCATGCACACCGGGACGCAGGCTAGCATCATAGCACGTATTAGCTCGATGCGTGATGAAACAGGAGTTGTAGGTTGTTACGTAACAAGGTGGGTGTGTTTCGCAGCATCCCCGGCAGTAATGGCGGAGGATCCGGTTACAGCTCTTCGATCAGCTGCTGATCAGCTGGACTGATCCCGCGCCCGGCCATCCGAACCGAGTCCTCACCCGAACCGAGTCCTCGTCTGAACCGAGTCATCAGGCGACCGAAGGCGGATTACAGCGCGTTCGTGACGCGGCGCAATCATGGATGCGTTCGGCTTTCTCAACCTAAACGAGCTCGCTCTGGGGCTGTCAAACCTCTCCATGTTCCCCTACTTCGACATGGCGCATTATATCATATCAGTGATGAGCCTGAGAGAGCAGCCAGGTAAGAGAAAACAAACCGAATCACCTCGAATACGCCGCGATTCAGTGTCGGAATCAAATCCGAATGAATCTCTATCGCGTTTCAGACTCATCTGCCGCGGTTGAGTATTTCACGACGTGCTTAAACATTGTTTAAAGTGTGTGCTTTGACAGTTTGTCGACACTTTTGACACGAACCTCTTTGCCCGAGTCAAAGTGCGCGCAATGAGCATTTTTTCTTTAATCATCAACTTTAATCACCATTCAAATGCACGACTTTTGTGCAAGTGAAGGTTTTATAATGTAGTTATATTCTTTATCGTTGCTTTGAGAGGTTATCGACACTTCTGACACCAGTGCCTTGGTCCTCATATCTTTAGTGCAAGTCAAACACACAAAGTTTGTATTAAATCTTCAAAGTTGACCTGTTTATTAGTGGCTTTATAATAGTCACATTGCATTAAACGTCCATTTTACTTAATTTGCATGCAGATATTAAAGGTCTTTCTTCATTATAATATAGTCCTGGTCTTAATTATCGTTTATTGACTGTGTGTTTGAATGAGTGTGAAAGCAGAAGTGACACGATCAAAGGCCGAAAGGAGGGGAAGTGCATTCAATCATTAACTCTCTGTCAATATTCTGTCTGTTTTTCCTCATAAAAAGCATGCAAATGTGTGGCTGAGCTCTCGCGCACGGGGTGGAGGCACAAGTCCTGCTCGCCGGTTCGTTTTGCATCAACCAAACATGCATCAACACGCGTGCATTTGTGTGTTGACCTCGAGCAGCGATGCATTGTATTGGCCGCGGCAGCTGCGGTAAATCACCGGCTATTTTCGAGCCTCTGACCTGCGCGGCATCCCATTTCACCTGACCCGCTTTTCTATTGTCCAGAAATATCTGGAGGGGAATGAGACTCAACACGTCCTGATGTTGAGAAGAGCCCTACACTATCAGACTGACATCAGTAGTCTAGCATATAGATTTATTTTTTTATTGCCTTTTCAATAACTTTTATCTTTTATTGGTTTCCTCACACACCGCTCGCTGATTTTACAACACTTTATTCCTAAAACATGGCAAAAAAATATATTTTTGATCGACGATGTCATTAAAAGAGAAGCCTACTCCTTTAAAAAACATTTTTGAATCTACATTTATTTAATTGCTAGATTTTTGTTCTGGAAATTTATGCAGATTAGTGCATATTTGTAATAGATAGTGTAATAAAGAAAGCCTGCAGCTCTCGATGTAACCAGTAAACCCCGGGAAATATGGTGGAGACTATTAAAGCCACAAAACAGTGTTTTTAAAGACCCCTGCTTTCGGTGCATTTAATGAAAGGGTTAAAAAGTGGTTTCCAAAGCCGCTTTTATTCCACGAGGAATGTGTTTGGCGGGCAGCTCGGCGTCTTTCTTCCTAATAAAGACAGAGAGTGTTCTGGAAAAGCCTTCTTTCCTGTTTCGCTCCGCTCTGTGCTCCGGGAGTTTTCCCAGAATGCCGCGTGTCACTTCCTGCCTTCAGGCTCATGCATGTTTAACGGGAAGAGTTCAATGTTGCTGCTGCTTCTCTCGGACGAGAATGACTCTCCTGTTTTCTCTACAGACGTGTTCTGTGGCAGTACCGCTGTGTAGAAAAGACCTAAAAGAGTCACTTCAGTGATATAACATATATAGTAACTAATAATAACACTTTTGATAGTCAGTGTATACCAGGAGAGCGTAGAAAAGCTGATTTTATATTCAGTATTTTGCTATTTGAATCATGAGTGATCTATTATTACATACTTTTACCAAAAAGACGTGATGCGTGTAATATCCCACAATGCAATGCACTCAAAGGCTTTCGTTTCTAATATGTAAGAGCTGTATGTATATGTGTCTACCTCCTAAATGCATTTTCTCAGGCTTATTGTGAATGATTTTAATTTTCAAAAAAAAAAAAAAAAAAGGGAAATAACTGGATCTGTTTCGCTGTGACTTTAAATACTTATTTGATCACCCTCCCGAACATTAAAACATTTTCAGAAAGTATTTGACGACAGCTTCACTGGATGTAATGAGGTCATGTGACAGACGTAAAGAGAAAAAAAAACGTTGTTTGAAACGCTCTTCTCTTTGCATCATGCAGTAGTTTCCACTTTAACTTTGAACTTTTGCCAATTTTTCTCATTTACGGTCATAAATGCTTGCAAGGCTTCTAGTATATATATTTTGGGCTGTTGAGCTGCCATCAGATTTATCTCCATTGGTTTCCATGCAGTTTAATTCCATGCAAATCAACGCTTTTGAAAAACAGAAAGTCTGTGTTGCAGCCCGTCAAACGTTAAATATGGAATTAATTTATGACTTAAAGCTTAAATGTGAAATACGAAATTAAGACTTGTCTTCTGAATTGCTCAAGAAACATTTTCTGTGCAACTACTTTCTAACACACACA
This sequence comes from Puntigrus tetrazona, assembly GCF_018831695.1. Classification (NCBI taxonomy): domain Eukaryota; kingdom Metazoa; phylum Chordata; class Actinopteri; order Cypriniformes; family Cyprinidae; genus Puntigrus; species Puntigrus tetrazona. The sequence continues at coordinate 827,347 of NW_025048699.1, forward strand.
CACACACACACACACACACGTTGTGTTCATGTTTTATGGGGACTCTTCATAGGTGTAATCTTTTTATTCTATACAGACTGTATGTGTTATTGTTCTCTTACAGGAAACTGCTCACATTTTTAGATCCTCCAAAAATTTAAATCCTGTATGTTTTATAAATTAAAACATTCCCACAAGGTCAACATTTACAGATATTCCTATCCTTGTGGAGACCCATAATGGTCCCATAACGTGATAAATACCACACACACACACACACACCTACATGCACACACACGCATGCACACACACACACACACACTTATTACATTTCTCCAAAAAAGCAAAAAAAGTTTAGTTTGTGACAGCTACAATAAAACTATTGTGTTTTTACATTTTGTCTTCTGTTTTGGTGAATTTCTTGCAAACCGGTGTGTGTGTGTCAGAAGATGAAAAGTGCCCAGATTGTTGAAGTGTGTGTTGAGTTCTGTAGTAATGCGCTGCTTGTGATGATCTTGCAGGCGTCTCTCTCTCTCTGTCTGTCTGCAGTAGACAGGTACGTTCCTACAGCATGACTTTAACACACATCTCATCTTGTGCTGCTCTGCTTCTGTGTGTGTGTGTGTGTGTGTGTGTGTGTGTGTGTGTGGTTTATCTGTAGATAAACGTCCATCAGAACCCTGCAGCAGCACACCGAGAGCATGACGAGTGTGTGTGTGTGTGTGTGTGTGTGTGTGTGTGTGTGTGTGATCCGCTCGCTGCTTCATCATGTGTTCAGAATGAACTGGTGTTGATCGAGTGTGTCGTCATCTAGGATGTGGTTGCATCACATGACCTGATTAAATCCGTGAAAGCCGTCGGTTTATCTGTGTTCAGAGACGTGTTTAACTGATATCAGTTCTTCTACATCTCGCCGTTTAAACAGTCTCTTGAGCTCGTGTCAGTTTTCTGATTATATTACGTGATAAGCTATATTATTTTCTGCTAAATTAGACTAAAAGGCAATTTTGCCGAGCAGCCCGAGAGGCGTGCAGATGTTAAGATATTAAAACATTTTATTCGCGTAACGTTTCATGAAAGCTGAATAAATAACCTCTGGTTTGTTAGGATCTGGAATCTGAGGGAGCAGAAAAACATCTAAATATTGAGAAAATCACCTTTAAAGTTGTCCAAATGAAGTTCTTAGCAAGTTTTTGAAGTTTTGATATATTTGATATACAGTAGGACCTTTACTAAATAACGTCATGGAACACTATCTTAATGTACTAATGATTTTTTTGCATAAAAGAAAAATGTATAATTTTGACCCACACAGTGTATTGTTGTCTACAAATATATCTGAGCTGCGGATGACTGCTTCTGTTTCTTCACTAATTTATCTTAAATGCGATGAGACATTAATTGTTAAAATCACAGATATTAGATTTATATAGCCTTGTAATTCATGTCAACTCAAAAAAACAGCGTGTATGATAATAAAACTAATAAAATAATGTATGTTACACCGCCAGTGTAAGATCTATATTTATTTATTAATATTTTAGAATTAAATATTAATATCTGATTTTCTATTTTTAATTGAACAATTAATCAAAGTAATTTTAATTAGATATTAAGACAACCGTAAATATTAGAAATTGTAATTGTTCAGCTATAATGTATTCAATATTTCTTTTGTTTAAAAGACATTATTATTTATATGTAACAGCAACATTTTGGCCAAATTGTACGTCCCTCCAAAAAAAAGTAAGTTATTTATTTATTTATTTTTTTATCTCCCTCAAATCATTGCTCTCCGGATCATTCTCATTCATAGTCATGTGTTCTGGCTGATGGTCTCGTGCTAATCTCAGAGCGGAGAGATGTAATCCAGCACACACGTGATCACGGCTTATCTGTTCGTCTCAGTCTGTCTGAGATACTCTGGAGTGTTTCTAAATGATGATCGCTGACTTTTATTGTGAATTGAAGGCCTATTTGGGCCGAGTTTCTTACATTTACTTGTCTGTCTAAATGGGGACTTCTGTTGTTTTTGTATACTGCTCAGTTCATTTTAACTACTGTAAACTAAATCATTTTTGCAGTTTAAAATAAGAGCTGGTGCCAATTTTATGCCAATTTACAAATGAGAACATCTCCAAAAGGAGCTTTGTCTGTGATTTCTGTACTAGTTTGTCCCCGCAGTAGTGTTTATTCTTGTGTTTGACTGTGTGATGGTCGTGTGTGTGAAGTCTCACGATGATGATGATGATGTTTTTCAGGAGCGCTGGAGGTCTCTCAGCGCAGTCCGTTCGCGTGTTGGTTCAGTTCGATGCTGTATTGTTTCGGTGGAGCCGTTCTCTCAGCGCTGATGATGGCGGACGCTCCGGTCGCTCCACTCTCCAACACCACCAACCTGCTGCTCGCCTCGCTCATGTGGTGAGACACACACACACACAGAGACACACACACACACACACACACACACACACACACACACACACACTCACACAGACAGACACACATTCACATAGACACACACTCACACAAACTCACACATATGGGACTCTTCATAGGTGTAATGTTTTTATTCTGTACAGACTGTATTTGTTATTTTTCTCTTACAGGAAACTACTCACATTTTTAGATTTTAGATTAATTTAATAAAAACACACACTCATTCACTCACTCTCACACACACACACACAGAAACACAAATACACACACTCACAGAGACTGACAGGCACAGACACACACACTCACAGAGAGACACACAAACACACACTCTTACAGACAGACACACACACACACACACTCACAGAGAAACACACACAGCTCTTGAGTTTGTGGGCCTTAGGCAAAATTATGAAAATGCGCTCCACCAATATTGACCATAATATTAAAACTAACCACTACAAACATGACAACCACAAACAAATATAATAATTTGATGTCAGCTGCTCACATAATTATATATAAACACTATTATATATAGTAATATGATTATAAATAAACAAAGATAGAAATAGGAGTTAAACCCATCAGCAGTGATTCTATTGGAACTGTTTCATTAATGATAAAGAGCAAAAACAATACTGTGTCCAAATGTAAGTCACTTCTTGTTTCTAAACCGTATGAAATCAGTTTCTAGAAATAGCTATCAATATGTAACAGAAGAGGATATTTTGAAGAATATTGCTGTTTCTTGTCCTTGTTGACACCCATAGCACTCACACAGAGACATCCGGCGTTATTTATGCCATTTTTGTGTACTTGAACCCTTTTAAGCAATGACTGCATGATGCTGAGATCCACGTTTTCACACCGAGGACCACTGAAGGACTTTACAGAAGCTTCAAACACTCACTGATGCATTAAGGGCCGAAGATAAGATAAATTTCACTTGTTTTGTTTTCTGGGAAACATGCAAATATCTCTAGCCTCTAAAGGCCAGTACTTAATTAAAATATATTATGCTTAAGCAAAATAATAAACATGATCTTCAGTCTGTTCAAAAGTTTTCACACCCGGTTCTTAATGCGTCGTTTCTTCTTCTGTGTTTAAACCTTCTGTGATAACTGCATTCGATTCCCTCGTTTTGTACGATCCCTCTTATGTAAAATAATTAAAATTTTTGCAAGGTGTATGCAAGTTCTTTTAATCACTGACTGTTTAATTGTTTAATGAGGCTGTTTACAGGCTGAGAATCTGTGTGTGTGTGTGTGTGTGTGTGTGTCTCTTAATCTCTGACTGAGACTCGGTCTGTTCATGATGTGACGGCGCCATCTAAAGGCCTGAAGTTAATGTGCACATGCATGAAAATAATCATAATTTAATACATACCGTAGTACTGAATACATGTTTTTTTTTGGTAATAATGTTAGTTTTTGTGAGCGTAGTGATGGTTTTGTTGTGGTAAACCAAAGCAATCTAGTGTCGTTGAAAGCTGCCAGTTATGAGGGAATATTAAAAACAGACCTGGAAAGTCACGAATAAATCACAGTTCAGTCACAGTAACTGTATAATGAAGGAAAGACATTTATAATGAAGAAAATCAGCCGCACTGTGAAGGAAAAGGTCTTACACTAAAGTGCATTTGAGAGTTGTTGTTTTTGTCCGTCTTTCAGCGGGTCTCTGACATTTCAGAAAGAAATCATCATTCACAGGATGAGCGCTTTCCATAATTAATAGCCAGCAGCACAAATTATGCTAATGGATATTTAAACGAGCACTTTCTGCTGCTTTGAGGGACAGAGATGGGCAATTAAGCAATTAGTAGTGGACTGACGTGTGTGTGCTCGCGTGCGTGTGTGTGTTTGTGTGTGTGCGCGTGTGTGTGTGTGTGTGTGTGTGTGTGTGTGTGTGTGTGTGTGTGTGCGTGTGTGCGTGCCAGTGTTGGGGAAAGTTACTTTTAAAAGTAATGCATTACAATGTTGCAATGCTACATGAAAAGCTAATAAGTAATGCATCGTGCTTTTGTTAACTTTTGTTATTATACCACATCCAAGTCATATTTCACAATTATAATAAATGCAATATAAAATGAATTAAATTAAAATAAAATGAGACACCATAAAAATTGTGCATACGTTTTTATAGCTAACTAAAACAAAAAAAAAATCCTGTTACTAAAAATGACCATTAACTAAAAAACATTTTTTTTATTTAAATTGCCAAGAAAACATTTCTTAATTAATTTTAGTTTAACTCATACAAAAATGTATAAAAAAAATGACAAACCTAAATACTATATAGATGTAAAAAAAAAAAATGTAATGATTTTATTTGATCTGTTTATTTTCATTTGAGATTTAGATGAACAAAAAGTAAAAGTGAAATTTACAAAACATAAATGTGTGTGTGCACCAGTGCTTGATTTTTTTTTTTTTTTTTAATTGTTAATTATTGGACTGTTTGTGCATTGTTTATTTGTGTTACACAGTTAGTTTTATTTATAGAAAAAATGCTTTATATTACTAGCTGTTTTCTTTATATTTGTGTTACTTTTTGTTAAATGCCGCTGATCGTGGCATTATTTACATGACATTTAGCTCATGATGTTCCTCGTTAGCTGTGATGTTTGATCTGAGCATGTTTCTGAGAGATTATTCTGGTCTCGTATGGATTGATTGAGAGAGAGGTAGAGTGTGTGGGTGTGTGTGTGTGTGTGTGTGTGAGAGAGAGGGAGAGAGAGAGAGTGAGTGAGAGAGAGAGAGAGAGAGAGAGAGAGAGAGAGAGAGAGAGAGGTAGAGTGTGTGCTGTGTGTGTGTGTGTGTGTGTGTGTGTGTGTGTGTGTGTGAGTGTGTGTGTGTGTGTGTGTGTGTGTGAGAGAAAGTGTGTGTGTGCACCAGTGCTGAGGATCACTTGTAACAGTAATTCATTAAAACATTGCTAATTGTTACTTAGTTGCTTTTTGTGGAAAGTAACGCATTGTTACCTTTTGTGTTACATTTTTTCACTGATTTATGAAAAAGTGACGACTTTAGTTCCTGTTTTGTTACGTTTTGTTAAATTGTTATATTCTTTACATGACATTTAGCTCGTGATGTTTCTCGCTTGCAGTGATGTTTGATCCGAGTGTGTTTTTGAGAGATGGATCTAGTCTTGTGTGTGTACTGATTGTGTGTGTGTGTGTGTGTGTGTGTGTGTGTGTGCAGGTATCTGGTGTTTTACTGTCCTCTGGATGCCGTGTACTCGCTGGCGTCCGTTCTCCCCATGCGCCTGGTCTTGTCGGCGATGAAGGAAGTGACCCGTACCTGGAAGGTTATGGGCGGAGTCACACAAGCAGGAAGGAAGTACGAAGACGGTCTGTTCGTGATGATCGCGGTGGGCTGGGCTAAAGGTACACTCATCGAGCGGGATGTGACAGCATTCTTGACTTGACATTTCCGTGTTTAAAAGCTCAAGGTTATTTTTCAGAATTTCATCACACTCATTATTAAAACCCATGATGCATTTCACCCCGCTGTCCTTCAATTACAGCCAGAAACGGTTAGAAATACCAAGAGGTCGAGGTGAGCGTAATTACAATCGCCGCTGAAATAATAAAAGTTTAAGAGCCGAAACACATCAGCGAGCGACTCGAGCGTCTTCCTGAGAGTTATTGACGGAGTTATTATGTCTCTGATCTCCAGACGTGATTGTGTGTGTGTGTGTGTCTGCAGGAGCCGGCGGAGGACTTCTCAGCAACTTCGAGCAGCTGGTTCGAGGCGTCTGGAAACCAGAGACCAACGAACTCCTGAAGATGTCATAGTAAGAGTCTTATATACAGTATATCACTCAAGATCAGTCTGAGATGGACACAGACACTGAACGCTACACGTCATATATAATATAATATAATATATAATATATATAAATAAAAAGTTTATTTTGCATATGCACTGATTTCATATATATTTATTTTATATATATATATATATATATATATATATATATATATATATATATATATATATATATATATATATATATATTTAAAATATATGTGTGTGTGTATATTTTGAAAATCCTTACATTATTTTATATTTAATATGACTACATTTTTTATTATATATTATGTACATTAATATACACATTTATATTATGTAAACAAAAACTTTTATTTTAGGCGTGATCTAATCACAGCGTATTCATGATAATATCGTTTAATAAAACAATTAAAAATGTAACTACTAAAATAAACATTAACTGAATTAAATTATTTAAAAAAACACTTTTATTTAATACCTTTTATATCAGAAACATTTCTTAATTTAATTTAGTTTAATTTGTACTAAATGTATTAAAACTAAAAAATTCTATAAACATGAACTATTTATTTTCTGTATTTATTTATTTTTACTTGCGTTTGAGTTGACTGAAAAAGCCAAAACTAAAAGTGAAGGTCATTGAAACGATGTAGATGTTTTTAAAAATAATATTTAATCATTTTTAATATTTTTAATAATGATAATAATAATAATAATAATAATTTTTGTGGCTATAACACATTTGTTTCAGTAAATACAGACTGTACACAAATACAGACCTATTAAAGAACGTCTTTTAGTTGTAGTAATAATTAGTTTTTTATTTTACATTTTTAAAAAAATTTAAATACGTTTTCAGTCTGAGCTTTGCTAGATTTAATCAAGTTAAATTCAGTGAAGGTGAAAGATGTTGCTTCGGTTAAAGTTCGACCTTTTTTTTTCTTTCTAAAATTAAAAGGAAAGCTGGACATACAGAGCCCCTCACGTTTCTGAATGTCTGAACATCATTTCATCAGATGCGTACGTCTGAAATGCTCTTCTCTTCTCAGATGTTTCTGCTTATATCTGAGGACGTTGTGTGTGTTAATTAGCTCGTCTGAACTCACAGATGCCATGAAAGCTTCACACGCGAGCTGTTTCGGTCCAGATTTGATGGCGGTGTTTGTGAGCAGAAGCTGTCCTGGAGTCTCTTTCTCTCAAAATAATAGCGTTTGCTCCCAGAATGCCGCAGGTAGAATAATTGGCTTCTGTATTGATTTCCTCTCTCGTGTCTTGGAGACACTTGTTGTCATGGTTTTTTGTGCGAGTGGCATTTGAAAGGATTCGTGTGGAAGAACGCAGGAGAGAAAGAGACGTCTGAGCATCTGATGGGAAATAAAACACGCCGGTTCAGATCAGCGCAAATAAATCAACACGCAGAATCGGTTATGGCACAAATTATGAATATAACATTTTATATGAATATAAAAAAAATAAGACTTTTTACTTTAACGCACTGCAAGGCACGGCCTTATTGCTTGCTGTTCTGTCAACAGTATAATATAATCGATAAATGTTCAATAAGCATTGTAAAATAAACACATTTCAGCCCACGAAGACTAAAAGCTGAAGGGGTTTTTATTTATTTATTTTTTAAATATGTAAAAATAATTATTAATAATATAATTTAAATATTTAGTATTTTTTATCATTTAGATTTGCAGTTTTTATTAAATTGAATTTAATATTTTGAAAAAGTGACTCATAAAATCCAGTAAAAACAAGTAATTAATGAGATTTAAATCAAATTCAAACTAATGACCAGACCACAAAAACTGATGCTAAAAGAGGTCTCCAAAAACCCTAAAGTGTCATCTCGAGAACTACAGCAGGCTCTGGTTACTGTTGATGTAGAAGTACATGCCTCTACAATCAGAAAGAGACTGTACAAGTTTAACTTGCATGGGAGGTGTGCAAGGAGGAAACCTTTGCTTTCCAACAGAAACATCAAGGCCAGACTGACATTTGCCAGAGATAAAGTTGACAAAGACCAGGACTTCTGGAATAATGTTCTTTGGACAGATGAGTCCAAAATTGAATTATTTGGACACAAGAGCAGAGGACATGTTTGGCGTAAACCAAACACAGCATTCCAAGAAAAGAACCTCATACCAACTGTGAAGCATGGAGGTGGAAGTGTCATGGTTTGGGTCCTGGACCTGGTCAGCTCACCATCATAGAATCCCCCATGAATTCTACTGTGTATCAGAAGGTGCTTGAAGAACATGTGAGACCATCAGTTAGAAAATTAAAGCTGAAGCGGAACTGGACCATGCAACATGACAATGACCCAAAACATACTAGTAAATCAACCAAAGATTGGCTGAAAAAGAAGAAATGGAGAGTCCTGGAAAGGCCAAGTCAAAGTCCAGATTTGAATCCCATTGAGATGAAAAGGGCTGTCTGTGCAAGAAACCCCTCAAACATCTGAAAAAGTTCTGCATTGAGGAGTGGGGTAAAATTTCCTCAGACCGATGTCGGAGACTGGTAGATGGCTACAAGAACCGTCTCACTGCCGTTATTTCAGCCAAAGGAGGTAACACTCGCTATTAGGGGCAAGGGTGTCCTATGTTTTTCCTCAGTTAGAATAGACATTTTTGTAGAATGACATGTACAGAAGATCTTGAAAAGACTTCTCTTCAGTTTTCATTGTTTAGTTTGATTACTTTAATCTCTCTGTATTGTTGAAACTGAGATGAAATAACCATTTATTAAAAATGTTACAATAAAACCACATGCTTTCAAAGGGTGTCCTAATTTTTTTCACATGACTGTATATATATATATATATATATATATATATATATATATATATATATATACATACATACATACATACATACATACATATATATATATATATATATATACATACATATATATATATATATATATATATATATATATATATATATATATATATATGTATGTGTATATATATATGTGTATGTATGTGTATAATAATAATAATAATAATAATAATAATAATAATAATAATAATTATTATTATTATTATATTATTATATATAATATATGTGTGTATAATAATAATATTATTATTATTTTATTATATATATATATTTTATATTTTTATATATTTTTATATTGTTTTATATATTTAATTGTAATAATGTAATAAAATATTTTGTATTTTTATATTATAAAAATTTTATTATTTAGAATTTATTATTTTATTGATTAAATGTAATAGTTGACTCATAAAACCAAGCAGAAATGACAAAAGCAATTATTGTGTTCGTACAAATGATGGAAAAAACTTTTACAGTGAATGGCAATTTATTTTTAATAATAGTCACACTACACAGTTATTCCACTTAGTCATATTTGAAGGATATTAGTTGCAGTGTGATGTTAAACTTGACATGTTTCTAAAGAATGTGTATCTCAGTCATGTGATAATTGTCAGAGCCGTTATATTTAACTTTCCTTGTTTAACCTTTGACCTCTGTGTGTGTGTGTGTGTGTGTGTGTGTGTGTGTGTGCAGCCCAACCAAGGTGACGCTGCTGGGATCCGTTCTGTTTTCTCTCCAGCAGTGCCGTTTTCTCCCGATTCAGACACATCAGCTCATCTTCATCTACACGCTCTTCATCGTCACCAACAAGGTCTCACACCGAACGCACAAATACATTCATATTTACATCCGTATTTGTCTAAAACGTACAAGATAAAATACACTGCATTTTTATATTTATGCATTTTATAATTGTTAGGCTTCATGAAAAAGTTAAACCAATATACAGACATAAAGAGCGCACATATTTAAGAAAGCCTTAAATATACATAAAATGTATTAATATTATAGTATTAAATATTATAAAAATAATTAATATTATGTATTTGCATTGTATTTAGAACAAGCCTTATTTCTAATAATATATATATACAATATTATATATATATATATATATATATATATTAGTGCTGTCAAACAATCGTGATTAATCGTAATTTTTTATGTTTATTTTTTTGTAATGTGTATATTTATTATTATATTATATATACATATATACATATATATATATATATATATATATATATATATATATATATATATATATACAGTCATGTGAAAAAATTAGGACACCCTTTGAAAGCATGTGGTTTTATTGTAACATTTTTAATAAATGGTTATTTCATCTCAGTTTCAACAATACAGAGAGATTAAAGTAATCAAACTAAACAATGAAAACTGAAGAGAAGTCTTTTCAAGATCTTCTGTACATGTCATTCTACAAAAATGTCTATTCTAACTGAGGAAAAACATAGGACACCCTTGCCCCCCTAATAGCGAGTGTTACCTCTCCTTTGGCTGAAATAACGGCAGTGAGGCGGTTCTTGTAGCCATCTACCAGTCTCCGACATCGGTCTGAGGAAATTTTACCCCACTCCTCAATGCAGAACTTTTTCAGATGTTTGAGGGGTTTCTTGCACAGACAGCCCTTTTCATCTCAATGGGATTCAAATCTGGACTTTGACTTGGCCTTTCCAGGACTCTCCATTTCTTCTTTTTCAGCCAATCTTTGGTTGATTTACTAGTAAGTTTTGGGTCATTGTCATGTTGCATGGTCCAGTTCCGCTTCAGCTTTAATTTTCTAACTGATGGTCTCACATGTTCTTCAAGCACCTTCTGATACACAGTAGAATTCATGGGGGATTCTATGATGGTGAGCTGACCAGGTCCAGGACCCAAACCATGACACTTCCACCTCCATGCTTCACAGTTGGTATGAGGTTCTTTTCTTGGAATGCGGTGTTTGGTTTACGCCAAACATGTCCTCTGCTCTTGTGTCCAAATAATTCAATTTTGGACTCATCTGTCCAAAGAACATTATTCCAGAAGTCCTGGTCTTTGTCAACTTTATCTCTGGCAAATGTCAGTCTGGCCTTGATGTTTCTGTTGGAAAGCAAAGGTTTCCTCCTTGCACACCTCCCATGCAAGTTAAACTTGTACAGTCTCTTTCTGATTGTAGAGGCATGTACTTCTACATCAACAGTAACCAGAGCCTGCTGTAGTTCTCGAGATGACACTTTAGGGTTTTTGGAGACCTCTTTTAGCATCTTGCGGTCTGCTCTTGGGGTGAACTTGCTGGGGCGACCAGTCCTGGGCATGTTGGCAGTTGTTTTGAAAGCCCTCCACTTGTAGACTATCTTCCGGACAGTGGAATGGCTGATTTCAAAATCTTTTGAGATCTTTTTAAATCCCTTCCCAGACTCATAGGCAGAGGGATTTAATCTCTCTGTATTGTTGAAACTGAGATGAAATAACCATTTATTAAAAATGTTACAATAAAACCACATGCTTTCAAAGGGTGTCCTAATTTTTTCACATGACTGTATATACATATATATATATATATATTAGTGCTGTCAAACAATTAATCGTGATTAATCGCAATTTGCTTGTTTATATTTTTGTAATGTGTATATTTATTATTATATTTATTATACACACGTACAATATATATTTTGAAAATATTTATGTGTGTGTGTGTGTGTACGCAGAATTCATTTGCAAAAACGCGCAACTCAAAAAAATCATGTTTTTTTTTTATCGTATTTTTTAGTTTTATTGTGTCCGTTTTTGTCGACGCTTTTTTTTTTACATGATCAAAGTAACTTGAAACTTGAAAAAAAAATAAATAAAAGTTTTCTTATCGCCGAACGTAAAATGATTTGAGCAAATGAACTGTCCGCGTGTACACACACCGCCTGAATGTTACCTCCTCGTTGAGAAAACGGTCAAACCTTAAAGCAAAACTAGAATTAGAAATGCTAAATAACCGAATGAAACGTCTGAGGTCACGTGAGCAGCTAGACGGCCGTCAGTCAGCCTGCGTTACAGCTCGCCTCCTGTGTGTTTATGTACCGATGCAGGAGTATAATGTGTGAGCGAGGCACTGATTCGGACAGACGTTTGACTGAGTTTAACGAAGGAGCTGCTAAAGCTCATCAAAGCGCTCGTCTTTTGCCCTTCAGTGTGATCCGCCTCGCGCTCTTACACGGCTCCCGCGCCGTTTGCATCATTTCCATGTAATTGCATCATTCTGCTTTAAAAAGAGTGAAGTTCTCGAGCGAGACAGTTCTTCAGTCGCGGCTCACGCTCGCACCCTTTGACCTCCGAGGCGTCTCCAGACAGCTCTGTTTTAATCGTACGGCTGAGGATCTGTGATTCGTCCTTTCACCGGCATGTCTTTGACTCCCGCCGTTTTATTTTTGAGGAGCTCGGGGTTTCTCCAAACCTCTGAACCTCCTTAAATCACGCGTGTTTGCTAGAGATGCTGATATTTTTTGTGATTTTAAAACGAGAACAAATATCTGCCAGCGGGAAAATGAACTTCATTCGATTTTTCTGAGACCCTGGCAGATATTTTGTAAATTAATTTAATTAATTTATCATAGGTGTGATTTTTGGAGAGGTTTTAGAGATTTAAAATGAAATATGCAATCACTTTTATGCGGTGAGATCAGAACATACAGTATTAAAAATTATTAAAAATATAGTTTATTTGTGCATTTTCTGGTCATTTAATGGTAAAAAATGTTACATTTAAATGCATCTGAAACATCCCTTTCATATTTATTTAATTTTATTATTTAAATTAATTTGCCCTTTTAGATTCGAGCTCTATTAATTTACTAACAGCTTTAATAATATAATAATAATAAAATAAATATAATTTAAATAATAATAAAAAAAACCCCACTAAACTGCAAAACAATAAACGTTTTTTTAATACAATTGCTTTCAGTTCACAAGTGAAATAAGGTTTTCTAAAAAAAAATATGCCAGCATCATAAAAATCATTTTAATTCAATAATATGTTCTTGCTCCATTGTGTTGCTTGTTTTAAGCAAAAACATTTAGTTTTTTCTTCCCGAAAATAAGTCAATTTACTTGTAAAGTAAACACAGATTTTTTGTTATTCATGCTAGAAAACCAAACTAAAATAATAAGGAAGTCTGTTTTTGTTTTCTTCTATTTATTATACAATGAAGAAATCATTTCAGTTTTCTTTTACCCGATCATTTAATTCTTTCAGACGAGGATGATGTTGCTGGGCTCGTCGTCGTACCCGTTTTCGTCGGTGGAGTCTCTGCTCTACAAGACTCTGTTTGTTCGACCTTTGACCTTTTCACCTCTGAGCGACTCGACCCCGCTCCGCAGCAAACCCGGCGCGCCGGACCAAAGCAAGCCCAAAGAAGACGCCAAGAAGACGGACTGAGTCCCGACGCTTCAATCGTAGCGAAGACACTTTTCTACTCGATTCCTGCTGATGATCTTTTAAAACGCACGGATGCTCTTTTTATCCCGGTACCTGATCTGTACATATTTGCTTGATTCACAGAGAACTCTATTCTTTTCTATGCTGTAATGGTGAGGATAATATATTTTAATAATATTTATAATGCATTTCTGAATGCGGCGGAATGCTGAAACCTGTTTTACTGTGAGACCTTTTGAATGCTGGAATGATTGAATATAATAATTCACTCGCTCTGACTCGTCTGTCTTCAATGTGTGTGTGTGTGTGTGTGTGTGTGAGTGTGTGTGAGTGTGTGTGAGTGTGTGTGAGTGTGTGTGAGTGTGTGTGTGTGTGAGTGTGTGTGTGAGTGTGTGTGAGTGTGTGTGAGTGTGTGTGTGTGTGTGTGTGTGAGTGTGTGTGTGTGTGTGTGTGTGTGTGCGTGTGTGTTCTGCTGAAAGCTGACCGATGAGTGATGAAATCAAGGTGAGTGAATCAGTGCAGGTGAAGGTGGTTGAGTTTATCGATGCGTGTTTTTAATGAGCTCCGGCTTCAGCTCTGGTTTTAGTACCAGAATCATTTATTGACAATTCAGCTTAAAAAAATAGCTGGAAATGTTCTCGCCCTCGATGCCGCTCGAGTTTCTTCTTCAGATCCGGAGAATGCGACTCGGCAATGGATGTGAATGGGTGCCGTCAGAATTAGTGTTTTATCATAAATCATGTATTTGTGTTAAAAACGTCTTAATTCTGGATTAGTTTGGTCTTTTGTCTGCTCCAGATGTTAACTGATGGACCGGAGTGCTGCGGATTACTTTTATCAGACTCTCATTCTGACGGCACCCATTCACAACCACTGCTGAGACGCATTTCTCCAGATCCGATGAAGAAACAAAATCCAGAATGGCCTAAGGCTAAGCGCAATATAATATCCGTGTACATATTATAGGCTGCCGAACATTATTTTCAATGGTACCAACATATATATATATATATATATATAAAATATATATAAAAATTCTGTAGTTTTTCAACACAATATTAGTGTTTGCAGTAAGGCACTGGACATCAAAGGGTCAATACGTTTTTTTAAACCGAACAAAGATGGAAAAACGATAATTAAACCTAAAAAACATCTGCGTTTTTTCCTCATAAAACACAATCATTGTTGCAATAACGGCATATTTCACTTTAAATTTAATTATTCAACATGAATGCGAGTTAATTGAGCAGCAAAGCGTCTTAATTGCAGAACATTTCCAGGTGAATGTTAATGACAGGAGCTGAAATAACACACACACACACACACACACACACAGGGTTAGGAGGTGATTCTGTCACATTAGTCTATTAAAGCTGATTAATGGCAAGTTATTATAATCGACGGCATGCAAAAGATGATACACAGAGAGTTTAAGTTGATACAACAACGATAACAATAAGATTTTAAGGCGAGCGAACGCAGCGCTGTTTAATCGCTCATTATGTCGAAAAGCACGTTCTGCAGAAATCGGATTGGTGTTTTATTGTGGCTGTATGATTTATGTAATGGAATATGACTCTATGGAATATGCATTCCAGGCAGCAGGAAGAGATTTTCATAATCGTGCTTTAGGTTTGTTAATGAGCGATCAACAGAACATAATCTCATTTACTGGTGTGAAGGAGCAATCAACATCTCAATTATTCCCGCCTAATATCATCAATGATTTCCAAACGGCCCGCGGCGGGAATTAACTCTGCCAAGAATGTGCGCGCGCTGCTGTTGCCGTGCCAACAGCGTTCTCGACAGAGAGCGCGGGAAATTTCCTGCCGCCGTCCTTTTGTGACGTCACCGGGAACGCTAATAATAACGCGCGCGGATCGTGCTGCTTTTTTAAAGATCTCGTTTTCTCGAACAAAACTAGAGCAAAAAGACAAAATAACCATATTTATTTCCGAGATGATAACGGCTTAATAACTTTCCATTGCAGGCTTTACAGTCTGCTTTTTAAGGCAAGGCACCAAATAAACACAAGTTATAAATAAATAATGCATGCATAAATAAAAGTGGTATTTTATTCTTGCAACTTGAGTGGCAAAATATAAGATATATAAAAGAGTCAGAATTGTGAGATATGCACATGAACATAGAAATTACTTTTTGTTAGGAAGTTGTAAACTGGGAATAGTAAGTTAAAAAGGTAGGACTCTGTGTATATCTTGAATTTCAGTGTATGTGTTGATCTATTTTTTTTCCTCAGAAATGCAAGATAAAATATTTCATTAGTGCGTAGTTGATTGATTACATTAAGAATTGCAAAACATAAATAAATAAACCAAAACTGGGCATTATCTAATAAAATATACATTTCAAGCATGAATCTATGAATAGATAAAATCTGTTTAAAATTGTTGTTTGATTTATTGTCGTAGTTAAAGGTATGTCCGGGAAGGGGTTTCACTCTATAATATAATATAATATGATTTTCTCAATTCATTTTTTATTCACCCCCCAATTCCAGATTTTCAAATATTGCTGTATCCTAACAAACCAGACATAATTGTGATGCTTTACACAAACCTTCAGAATATAGATAGGAATAAAGTGAAATTGAAATCTACAGATTAAACGTCTGTTTAGCTTTTATCTTTCTCCACTAGTCCAAAAGATAGTGACCAGTGCAAGAAAACACGCTTCTTGTGCTAGTGATGTCATCACATGCTGTGCACACACTCTTTGTGATGTCATCGCGCTGACTCTGTGTGTGTGTGTGTGTGTGTGTGTGTGTGTGAGCTGCAGCATCATGCTGCGTCCACCAGGGGTCCCGCTGTGTTCGGGGGCCGGCGAGGGACCGCCTCGCTCTCAGCGGAGCCGCAGCCGATTGGTGACACAGAGTGGTACGTCCCAAACAAAGGCAGACGCGCACAAAGAGAGCACACACACACACACACACACACACACGCCCTCAGCTGTTCCAAACGGCCACCCGGACCCTCCTTCTTTGTGTTCTCCTGCGCTGGAGACAAAGACGACACAGAAGCCATGAGAAGCAGAACAAATCAGAGCAGCTCCGTCTGTACAGCAGCAAACCCTCGTCACCGTCGTGAAGGACGTTCCACGTCCATAAAGCTTCTCAGAAATCATCCGTTATTCCGGCTCTGCTCAGCTCTGATATAAACAGATGTTACAAAGATGCTTCACCAAGCCACAGGAGAACCTTTTGGGTCTATAAAGAACCTTCGGGTTATAAAAAGATATGGCTCTTTAAAGAACCTTTGGGTCTTTGTGGAACCTGAAACGGTTCTTCACTGGCTTCGCCGCGAAGAGTGTATAAATACATTTCCAAAAGCTACAGATCATTTTTTTTAAAGAACAAAATCTTCATAATAAATAACCTTCTGTCCATCAGAAAGGTTCCGAGGATGTTAAAGGTTCTTCACAAGTCAGAAGCTGGAATTTTTCAGAATATGTACACTTGATTTTAACAGAATAAAACTGTGAAAATGATACAGTAAACACTTAACGGTAAATTCCTGTAAAAATTACAGGGAAAAACTGTAAATTGATGTTAACAGAATTAAAAAAAAAAAAAAAAAAGTTTTTTTTATCAGTTCCATTTATTAGTTGTATATTACATCTTTTAAATTAATTGCATATTTCAGTTTAATGTATCTATATATGATCATATTTCGAAGCTGCTTGTGATGGGCTTTGGTTCATCATGTCATCTCTATCAGTGTATTATAGATTTCAGTACTTTAATACATTGGTATATTAGCATTATATCACTTAATGAAATTACGGTATTTAACTGTAAATTTTTAGTTCAATCCTTAAAACTTAAAACGTTACAATATTTTAGAATTTAGAATTTTACGGAATTATTTTGATTATTACATAACAAAAGCTTACAGCAGTGGCCAAAAGGATTAGAACTCTAATATTTTCTAAGTTTTGTTGTTGTGTGTCAGCATAGGGTTCTAATCATTTCAGTTAGTTTTCACACAAAGCGTCACGTGCGTGTTATAATAGTTTCTGAAGGATCGTGTGAAGACTAGAGTAACGATGCGAACCTTTTATCGCAGCAGATTTTTACTGTATTTTGAACAAACCCTTGGTGAGCAGAAGAGAATTCTATCTATTTTTACCGTACCTTTTTCGATGCAAAGACGCTTTCAGGATTGAAAAAGTCTCGATTCGCTTTTCAACAGAGTAATTTGCTCGAATGAAGCAGAAAGTCTTCGATTTATAAAGTCGCGGCATTAAAAGTTGCATGCGCTCCAAAAATTCATATCATTCATCGTTAATGTTTTCGTCTTGTTCCACAATTCTAAACGTTACATTGTAGCAAATTTTACAGTTATCTTTAAAAAGTCTTACTTTTACTAGTTAGACTTTGTTTTAAGGATATTTTAGACGTTATTTTAATGCAATTATGCGTCGTTTGTTGTTATTATGCATGAAATGTGTAGCAAGGTCACCTTAAAATAAAGTGTGCATTAAATCGTAAGGATCACGAATGAGAGGCATTGAACCGCTACTGAACGCAGAAACGCATGAATATAAAGCTCATGAAGCATCACCTGACTTCAGATTATGATGTTATGACTCTTTCTGATAACAGTAACGGAGCTGCGTTGAAGATCTTCCTCAGAAATCTGCGTTTGGAGTAAACGTAATATCTGTCAGGAGTGTGTTCTCCTGCATTAGCGCTGATGACGGGAGTGTGTTACATCACCGTCAGAGATTGAAGAGGGAAACAGGGACAGAATCACATCAGATATAACATCAGTGACCCCAATCGACCGAAGCGCCGCTCTCCTCCGGAGGACAGACGCTCATCCGCCTCTCCAGATCACAGAACAACTGAGGATGATGATGGACAGATATATCGGTGTGAGGACTGAAGGCTTTTTCATTGCAAGATATGCGATTTATTTTAATAATGTATTCATGTGTTGTTATGACAGGGTGATATTTGAAAATCAGCGATCTGAGGGTGCAATAAAAATATATAAATGCCTTCGAAGTGGTCCAAATGATATTTTATCAATGCGTATTGCTAATCAAAAATTGCACTTTTACTAAATATCTTCATCGACCGTGATCTCAATATCCTAATGATTTTTTGCATAAAAGAAAACTGTATAATTACGACTCATATGAAGCATTGTTGCGTATTTCTACAAATATCCCCGAGCTCCACAGAGTTTATCTTTCTATTGAAGCAGAGGCTGGATTTGTTAACATTTTTACTGTTGTAGAAATCCAGCCTAGAAATCAATATAATACCGTCAGTTGAATGTTTTTGTAGGAAATTAACACTTTAATTAATCAAGGATGCATTTAATTGATCAAAGGTAACAATAAAGATATTGATTTGCTGATTATTATTTAAAAGTTGAAAACAGTAAAATTGCCGTAATGCAATGCCGTTCAGATCTTTGGGATCAGAAAGATTATAAACCAAAATAATAATTTGCATCGCATTTATGAGAAGTGGCAGACATTTATAACTTTCTATTCATCTGCGAATCCTGAAAAATAAAAAGCGTCACAGTTTTCTCAAAAATCTCGAGCAGCATTACACTGATAATAATCAGAAATGTTTGTATATTATGATGATCACTGAAGACTGGAGTAATGATGCTGAACATCACAGAAATAAATCACACTTTAACACGCATTCACAGAGAAAACAGCTGCTTTACATTAGAAAAATATTTCTGATTTTTTACTGTATTTAGAACCTCATTTTAGTTTAGTAATAGAGAGCTTCATTTGAACTTTAAAGGTGATCTTCTGAATATTTCGATTTTTATTTGCACCGATATTTTCAGATATCGTCCAGATCCCGACGAGCTGATTTGTTCTGGTTTTGGGGTCCGGTTTCTCTGACCTCGGGTCAGCGAGTGTCGCCGGACGCCGGATCCGGGATCAGTTCAGGAGGGTCTCATTAGTATTCTGTCAGGCGTGCGGCGCCCGGGCGAGACAGATAAAGAAGAAGCTATTAATCCCTGTAAGATTACCAGCGCTGATTCTCCGTCCCGCAGAAACACTCCAGACAGCTGGGATACATCAGCTCAGTCCGCGCTGGAATATTACAGTACGCTCCTTTATTACAGTGTTATAACCGCAGTCTCTCGCAGGTCTCCGTGTGTTTGAGCCGGAGGATGATTTGAATTCAGGCCGGTTGGGAAGAGACAGATGTCCAGCGATTCTGTCCCACCAAATCAGCAAAAAATACCCCCCGCTCACACACACACACACACACACACACACACACCCCAGCTGTCAGCTGCCCCTCTTTAAAACAGCACACTGTAAATTTGAATGTGTTTAGAATCTGAGCATGAAAACACACACACACACACACACACACTTACAAGATCTTTATGATCTCAGTTGTTTCTCTTAAACATCGTTGAGCGTTTAAGCGTTTAAGCGTTTATCAAACAATGCATTGTAAATATTTAAAAATAAAAAATATTAAAAAAAAATTTAAATGAAAATAAAAAAGAGTTTCTTCTGTTCACCAAGGCTGCTGTTATTTGATCAAAAAGTATAAATAGTATAAATGAAGTATAAATAGTATTAAAATAGTATAAATTAGGAAATATTTTTACTGTTTAAAAGAATAGTTTTCTCTGTGAATGCGTGTTAAAGTATAATTTATTTCTGTGATTTTCAGAATCATTACTCCAGTGATCTTCAGAAATCATAATAATATACTGATTTACTGATCGACAAACATTTCTGATTATTATCAGTGTTATAAACAGTTGTGCTGCGCTATATTTTTGTGGAAAGGCGTTATGCATAAAGACATTTATAATGTTGCAAATGATTTCTATTAAAACGAATGCCGTTCTTTTGAAAACTAAAAATGTTTCCGCAAAAATACTGTGCAAAACAGCTGTTCTGATAATAATACAGACCGTTATTGATAATTAAGCACCCAATCTGCATTTTAGAATGGAAATGAATGAATACACTAAAATTGAAAATGTTTCTTTATCGACTGTTTAACGAAGTGTAAAGAAATCTCTCAAAAAACTCTTATGAATATCTGAGTCGGGTTTCATCGTTCAGGCTCTGTAACGCAGAGGGTGCATCACAGGACCTGATTGAAGCCCGCCGCCGCTAATTATTTTGGTTCAGTCTGCTGGTTAATGAACAGTCACCTCCAGTTTATTGTATTCTCATAAGAACGTTCACGAGGAGTAACTGGATCAGGGCTCATAAGAACACACTAGATATATCAGACTCATTGTTCTTACCTTAAACTGATGTTTTATAATAACTAGAATAACTAGTAGAAGCTTCTCTTATTCTTTTTTTCTTAAGAAAGTGGCAAAACTCACTGAAATACAAAAACGAAATTATAAATGACACAATTCTAATGGATCTTCATTCCAAAAATCATTTTCTTGGTTACTAGTATAAATATCTAAACATTCATGAATCTGGATGCATTTACTTAACAAATGAAATGACTTTAGATATCATGTCTAGTTTTCTAAAAATATCTTCCAATGGGGTAAAAAAAAAATTTTTTTTTTTTAAATGTTAGATGAAAAAGTTAAAACAACTAAAAAATGTAAACGATATTATTTTGTTGGGGTTGAGATTGTACATTTGCTCACAAAAAAAACAAAACAAATATGTATATAGTTTTTAAAAACACAAATCTAATGAAATTGCTAACACTAAAAAACAGAGATATTAAACTTCAAAACTACACAAATTCAAATAAACTTGAAATATAATAGAATGGAATAGAAGCTAATTAGAAATAGTAAAAATTACATGAGTACACAGTAAAATAAAATAAAACATAAAAATTATGTCCATTGCTTAAAACTGTTTCTTCTTTTACAAAACAAGGATTCTAAAACTAAATCCAATGCATACCAGAATTTAAAATATGAATAAAACTGTAAAAAAACTAATAAATTTGTAAAAAAAAAATCTACACATACAGTAATATACCTTCATATTAAAACAGAACATTGGGTTCTTGGAGTTTCTTGGAGCTAAAATACACTTTCTCATAGGAATTTAAATTGATGAATGAGCAATAAAGTATAAAATACTCTCTTCAGTTCACATCAGGAGTATAGAATTATTTCTGGAGGCTGTTTAGCTCAAAGACTCCAGAAGAAATCACTGTCTTCTCCAGACACTCCACCTCAGGAGAACCAAAACACACACTCACACACACACACACACACACACACACACACACACACACTCACACACACACTCACACTCACACACACACACAGACACTCACACACACACACACACACAGACACACTCTCACACTCACACAAACACTCACACAGACACACACACACTCACACACATACACACACACACACAATCTCCCACACACACACACTCTCATACACACACACACACACACACACACACACACACACACACACACACACATACACATACACACCCACACTCTCATACACTCACACACACACACACACACACTCACACACACACACACAGACACACACATACACACACACAATCTCCCACACACACACACTCTCATACACTCACACACACACACACACACACACACATACACACCCACACTCTCATACACTCACACACACACACACACACACACACACACACACAGACACACACACACACTCTCACACACACACACACTCACACACATACGCACACACTCACAATCTCCCCCACACACACACACTCTCATACACTCACACACAGACACACACACACACACACACACACATACACATACACATACACACCCACACTCTCATACACTCACACACACACACACACACTCACACAGACACACAGACATACACACACACTCTCACACACAAACACACACACACTCTCATACACTCACACACACACACACACACACACACACACACACACACACACACACAAACACACACACACACACAAGCACACACTCACACACACAAACACAATACACATTTACACACACACATGCACACTCACACACAGACATACACTTACACACACACACACAAAAACACACACACAAGCACACACACACTCGTACACTCACACACACATGCACCTTCACACACAGACATACACTTACACACACACAAAAACACACACACAAGCACACAAAAACACACACTTACACACACACACACTCAGACAGACGTGATGAACTGAGAGGCAGCAGATGGGTGACAAACAGTCTGGCTGCAGGAGTCAAGGTGAACGCTCTCCACCTGTTGTTTACCTGACAGAGAGCTGGACAGGTAAGACACAGAGGACAGGTGTTCACACACACACACACACACACACACACACACACACACACACACACATCACATTCAGCTGCAGAGCATCCACATGATTCACAGGCACACAACCAGCTGAAGCAGGACACATGAAACCAGAGTAAAGGGATTTGAAATATGACTAAATGCTTATTAAAGGAACAGTTCACCTTAAAATGAGCTCATCCTCAAATGATCTGAGATCATGTTGCATTTGTCCAGATCGTTAGATCTGGAGAAATGTGTCTCAGCAATGGATGTGAATGGGTGCCGTCAGAACGAGAGTTTGATAAAAACATTGGAATAATTCATCAGTTAACATCTGGAGAAGACAAAAGATCAAACGAATCACCAGTTCCTCTGAAAACAAAATAAAACAAAGCAAGAATTAATACTGTTGAACTGCAAAGTTTAAAAACATGAATAAATAAATACTTATATGAAGTAAATAAATCAGTTCTTTAGTATGTTGCCTATGTCTTGTTTTCACTCATTAAATGTGACCCTGGAGCAAAAAAAAACTTTTAAAATTGAGATTTATGCATCATCTGAATAAATAATCTTTCTATTGATGTTTAATTTCTTATGAGAGGACAATATTTGTCTTAGATTCAACTGTTTGAAAATCTGGTATCTGATGAAAGAAAAAAGTCTTTAAAAAGAAAGAAAATCGCCTTTAAAGTCCAAATGAAGTTCTTATCAACGCACATTACTAATCAAAAAGGAAGTTTTTATATATTCAGTGTAAGAAATGTACAAAATCTCTTCACGGAACATGATCTTAATATCCTAGTGATTGTAGACTGTTGCTACAAATATCCCTGACTGCTTCTGAGCTCCAGAGACACAGATGGAGAGGAGCAGCTTGGACATTCTGCTAAACGTCTGATTCTGGACCGATCATAATAGAAGCTTGTTTTGGATCAGTCAAATCATGTCGATGGTATCAGCAGTTCTCTGGAAGTTGAAGTCACCCCTCGATCTTGCGTCACATCAAACAAGAACATGTTTCCACAACAGAAGCTCTCGCTCCGTTCTGCTCGTGTTCTGGAGAAACATCGTTGAAGTTTTATCGGCTGTTGGTCGTCTCTCAGAGCGGCCGGCCTTGACCTTCAGTACGTAATGAAGTGCGCTAATATCTGTCTGTAACGTGAGGGAAATAAGCATGGCTGACTGCTTCCCTCGCTTTTCATAATACCGTCTTAAATGACGGTTGCCTTGAATGTATCCGAGCGCAGCATCATAATCATAACCCACGGGAGAGATCGTACACGTGTACACAAACACGAACTCTTCACACTGCCGTCAATTACTCAGCGTGTCTATTTACTAGCAGACAAAGACTTTCTGACAAGAAAAGAATCACGGCGTAAGCTAGCAATCATAAGCAAGTTTCAATGTGTGGAATTGTACCTGGGCCCTTTAAGAGGTCACTACACTACATTTCCCATCATCCTCTCTGGCAGCTTGAAAAAAATATAAAGCATCGTTTAAAATTTAAATATTAGTTGCGTACTTGAATACCCTCAAACCTAAGTGAAAGGAACACAATTCTCGATAAGGCGCATGGAGCTGGAACAGAAAACACAGGTTTAGACATGTTTGAGCTGAAGAAGTGAGTTGGCATTGAAGCACGGTTCATCAGATGAATTTAGACATGCATTACTGTGAACGGTTTCAAGATCGCCGTCAAATACATACAATGCTTCCAGGCAAGACAGGAACATGCGAGGTGAGATCGCATGCCCTTCAAACAAGAGCTGGCTTCCTTCCTGCTATTCTTCACCTGTCAGTCTGAAGTGTGTGGAGCGTTCAGTTCATCCAGACCCTGTCCTTCTGGAGCTACAGCTCATGCTCTTCCTGTCTTAACATCAGAATATCAGCAATGTTTGAACAGGTCAATTTCACTGAGCTGGTTGTTATGCAGTTACTAGGGTGTTGTGAGTGTTGTAATTATGCAGTTGCC
Organism: Puntigrus tetrazona; assembly: GCF_018831695.1. Taxonomy (NCBI): domain Eukaryota; kingdom Metazoa; phylum Chordata; class Actinopteri; order Cypriniformes; family Cyprinidae; genus Puntigrus; species Puntigrus tetrazona. Next base: position 852,129 of record NW_025048699.1, read on the forward strand.
AGGGTATTCTAAGTGTTACTAGGGTATTTTGGCCTTCTATGTGTTTTAGGTTTGTTATGTGGTTACCAAGGTGTTGTGGGTGTTTCTAGACTGTTGCTATGCAGTTATGCGTGTTTCAGGCTGTTGCTGTGTGGTTGCTATGGTATTGTGAGTGTTTTAGGCTATTGCTATGTTGTTACAAGGACATTGTGAGTGTTTTAGATTGTTATGAGGTTACCAGGGTGTTTTAGGCTGTTGCTATGCAGTTGCTAGGGAGTTTCGAGTGTTGTAGCAATTGCTATACAGTTGCTAGGATAGAATGGTTTAGGATTTTATACAGTTACTAGGTGTTTTAGAGTGCTGTTATGTCGTTAGCAGGGTGTTATGTTGTTACTAGGACATTCTAAGTATCTTAGGTTGTTATGTGGTTACCAGGATGTTTTAGGCTGTTGCTATGCTGTTTCTAGGGTGTTTCGGCCAGTTGTTAGGGGGATCAGTGTGTTTCAGGCAGTTGCTATGCAGTTTCTAGGGTGTTGTGAGTGTTTTAGGCTGTTGGTATGCAGTTGCTAGAGTGTTGTGAGTGTTTTAGGTTGCTGCTGTGCGGTTGCTAAGGTGTTTTAAGCAATTGTTAGGGAGTTTCGAGTGTTTTAGGCTGTTGTTAGGGTGTTGTGGCTGGTTTCTCAGGGCAGGCTCATGCTTCAGCAGATCTATGCTCAGATCAGGATGAAGGTCGATCTCCCCTCTTCAGACTCTATAAACAGACTCAGGCTCTTCCTGAAGACTCATATCCTGAGGAACAGCTCCAGAGGACCTTCAGCTCAGGGACGTCTGCCCTTCCTCCTCTTCCTTCAGCGTTCTTATCTTCCATCCAGCTTCAGGGTTCATATACATTTCCTGTTCCTCCAGCTCCGGTCCCTGACACACACACACACACACACACACACACACATTAGATCTGATGGAGCGGTTCCGTGTGAGAAGGCCATGATGAATGATTCATCCTGAGGGAAAGAAAGCGCTGACTCACCACAGCATCTCAAAGCAGAAGCTAAATGGATTTCAGCAGTGCATCCTTCAATATCTGGACCTGAACAAGAAGAGGACGTTTCCTGCTCTTCAGGGAACACACACACACACACACACAGGCTTCTTCTGAGAAAGACCCTCTGTGACGTTCCCTACACAAACAGCATTCAAAGCCATCAAGGGTTCACCAAACAAAAGCCTTCTAAGACTGATGGATCCCACAGGTCTGTCCTGAGGAGAAACGAGAGAGATAGTGAGGACAGTCAAATAAACAGATTTGGAGAGGGAGGAGAAAGTTCTTCTCAGATCTTTAACTCATCAGTTACCTTTAGCTAAAATATAAAAACTAGTTCCCTAGGCAACATTCCAATTATTGTGCAGTTGAAGCATTAAAATAACTAAATCTAAAGTAAAAAATGATGCAACAAAAAGTATGCAATAAAATGACATGACTAAAATGAACAAACATGAACTTTTAAAGAGTTAAAAGGTACTAAATATACAAAACCCGAATTACAAAAATTATAAAACAATAAAACATAAAATAATTCAGTATAAAAAAGTAATGCATATTAATAAGAACTATACCAGCATGTTATTATAGTAAAAATAACAAAACACACAAAACTACTAAAACATTTAAATTAAAAGGTAAACTGTAATTCTAAAAATAAAAGTAATTAAAAATATTAATAAAACTAATAAAAAATGCACTGGTCTATCAAACAACACAAACTCATCTACACTGAAAAAAATGCTTTGGTCAGCACTTCATGTTAAGTGTAAAATATCTGCGACTCTTTTGACCAAATCAGCTCGATCCCAGAATGCACTGCATCAAGATCATCCAGTAGATCTGAGAAGCAGTAGTGGACGAGAGAAACACGTCAATTATGGCTTGTATTGTATTGTGTTGAAATACGCACGTGTGCCCTTCATAGTGAACTTGAGTTATTAAGGACGATTGAAATTCGTCGGCAGTGCGCGATTGAGCCGGGATTACACGCGTGTCTCCGTTATTCTGCTCTTTCCTCAGACTTAATGAGAACAGAAAGCTTTGTTGTGCTGCGATCCTCTATTCACAGAACGACTCCAGCCGCCGAGGAGTGACATCTAATACCTGAGGGCACTTTCTTATCTCCAACCTGTCAAAAACAGACACGGCCATCATTCAGAGCGGCTTCAGGCCGCACAGCACAGCGGAGGCAGCCATATTTCCATTGTGAGAAGCAAAGTGTGCCTCTTTCTCGAGAACGAGATGCTCCTGACGGATGTGAGATGTGAACAGTAACGGGTTTAGGTGAATTAATTAGTGCTGTTCACCCGTCACCAATCACTAGTACCGGTGCTGATAGTGATACGGTGCATATGGCACCTTTTCTTACTCTTAATGGGATAGTTTAGACAAAAATGAACGTTTGCTGGAGATATCTTCGTGCTTGGGTCAGCAGATTTGGAGAAATGCGTTTCTGCATCGGTGTCTCAGCAATGGATGTGAATGGGTGCCGTCAGAGACAGCTGATTAAAACATCAGAATAATCCACAGTCCATCAGTTAACGCCTGGAGAAGACAAATGAAACAAATCCAGCATTGAGATGTTTTCAATGGTTTTGTTTGTAAACGCCGCTTGATCTTTGCAGATTTCTCTTCTGATTCAGAACATTTTTCCACCGGAGGATAAGTTATGATGGATTATAGACTCAATGTATTTGAATTCAATACGATTAGTTTCATCTTTTGTCTTCTCCAGATGTTAACTGTGGTGGAGTGCTGTGGATTATTTTTTATCAGACTCTCGTTCTGACGGCACCCATTCACATCCATTGCCACGACACTGACGCTGAGACACATTTCTACAAACTCAACCACGTCTCGGATGGCCTTTATTGTCTATTTCTTTGTTGTTAAAAACGAATGTTTCTGCATGTTTACTAGGTAGTTATTGCACAGATAGGTTTTTTATTTTATTTGTGATTACATATTTCAAGCCAGTCCCAAATATTATTACAGAGACGACAAGCAGTCAGATTGAGCGTCTAGCAGCTGTGAAGTTTCTGAAATGATTTCTAGCCAGTTATTCTGCTTCTGTTGTAAGATCGGTCTGTGTTTAAATGACGGAGAGACGGATTTGATCCGCGAGTCGTGATCGGTTTATTCATGTTGTTCTGTTGTGGGTTGTTTGCAGTACGCCAGTGATTTTTGTATTCAGCGCTGAGAATGAATCAGTCGGGTGTCTCGGAGCGGCTTTACCAGAATATTGACTGAGAGAAGCTCTTGATTGTCTCCAGGACAGACGTGTCTCTTCATGAAGGTATCGCCGCTTCTCTACGCACATCATATTCATAGACGGATCAGAAATCACCAGACGAGGGATGACGGCTGATGAAATGATTATGGATGTGAATTTCCTCAGGATTTCACACAGGCAGTGCTACGAAAATGCAGAAACATCACAATCATTCACTGAAGCATGAAGACAAAGCACTGCTCATTCACAGATGGGCTCTCTCTGTATGTTTAAAGAACAAATTCATTGCACAAGAATCAATGCATCTCATTTAATCTGATTTTACACTATTGGAATAATAATAATAATGGATTTATTATATTTAGCACCGTTAAACGTAGGACCTTCTCAAGAAAAACAACAGCAAAAAAAATAACACCAATAAAAATTAAAAAAAAGAGTCAAAAACAAAAGATTCAAAACTTTTTCCGTTATGAGTTCATATGTCCTCCTCGAAAACATTTCTCATTTGAACTCTTCTGAGAAATCCATGTCTTTCTTCTGCTCTTCTCTTGGGTTTTCACTTTCAGTAGATGAGGAGGTGCGTCAGAGCAGACGTACACTAAAATATTTCTGTGATTTTAACAGAATTTTTTTTGGAAAAGGCTACATTAAAAACCTGTTAAATGGTTAACGGTATATTTCTGTAAAATTTACATTCCCAGAATTCCCTGCATTGCATATTGTGTTTAAAAAATGTTTTCTTTAAAATCACTGTGTTTCTTCTTCGTTTGTCTTATCGGTTATGTTTATTAGGGTTAATAATGATTAATAATGTTAATAATGATGGTGGTTAGTGTTTGTTTGAATGACACCGAGCACCTTCTAAATATGATCAGATTGGTTTTGGTTCATCATGTGATTTTCTCATCACCATCTGTTTTTGGTGGTTGTCAGTGTATTTTTAAAGGTACAAGACAGATTTCAGTGCTTCAATAATAACAGGTTGGTAATATGCTGGTATATTAACATTATATCAGTTAATAAAATTACAGTATTTAACTGTAAATTTAAGTTAAAGCCGTAAAACCACATTGTTACCATATTTTTTAGTGTAAAATTCCAGCAACCACAGCCACTGTTTTTTATCGTTATTATGGGTAAAACTATTTAAGCCAGACAGGATAGAGAAGCTTCTTATAAAAGATTCTATTGAACATGATTATTTGAGATGTCGCTGCAGGTTTGTCGATGTTGGTCGTTGGTGGTTATTCCATCTCAACAATGAATTATGGCTCACATTTTACTCTGTGGCTGTTACCAGTTGTAGAGTTAAACACAGTTAAAGTGACTTGCATGTAAGGTTCTTCTGAAAGTAATGGAGGTCAAAAACATTTAAGTGGATGCTGAGGGAATGTGAAGCATGTCATCTGAGTTCAACAGACCAACAAACATGTCTATTCTAACTTATTCTGACAATATAACAGTCTGTTTTAATGTGCAGCTGAAAGTGTGAAGGCATTAATTTCTGTGCTGAACTTTAAACCTGCATTTTTCTTAGTAGAGTCTGTAAGTCTTGCCTTGAGATCAGGTGTTGAATGTTAACATCAGCATTGAGATTAACATTCTGTGTTCAAACAAAGAGATGGTGAGTTGATTATTTCCTTTCATTATTTTCAGAACTGACTTTAGGGGTGAGATATTGAGCTGGACGTCAATCAGAATGGAACTGATTTCACTTCATTCACAGCAGAAACGCAAACTAACTCTGATAGATGCCTGAGCAACTACCTAGCAACCAGCCAGAGATACCCTAGCAACTACCTATGATGTCACAGCAGCTGGCCAATAACACCTTAGAAACCAACCAAAACACCCTAGCAATCGCAAGCAATGTTGGGACACCAAAGCAACCACCTAACAACACCCTAAAACCAGAGTTAACACCTAGAAGACCAGATGGAAACTCCTTAGAATCCAGGCAAAACACCCTAGAAACCAGTTAGCTGTGTCACAACACCCAAGTAACTGCCTAAAAACTCCCTAGCAACATCAGAACACAAGAGCAACTGCCTAGCAACACCCTAGCATCTATCTAACAATGTTATAGTACCCCAGCAATTGTCTAGCAACGCCTCAGAGACCAGGTAATACACCCTAGAAACCAATTAGCAATGTCAAAACACCAAAGCATCTGTCTAGCTAAACCATAGCAACTGGCTAGTAATGTTAGAACACCACACCACAACTACCTAGTACCACCGTAGCAGCATTAGAACTTCAGAGCAACTGCCTAGCAATACCCTAACAACATTGGAACACAAGAGCAACTTCCTAGCAACACCATAGCAAGCATCTAGCAATGTTAAAACACCATAGCAACTGCCTAGCAACACAACATCTAGAAATGTTAAAACCCTAAAAAGCTTAGTAACACTCTAGTTAGATAAACACAGCAACTGAGTAGCAACAACATAGCAACGTTAGAACACTATAGAGCAACTGCCTAACCATACACCACAGCAGCTGCCTAGCAACACCTTAAACAGCTTTAGAACAGAAGGGCAACTGTCTAGTAATACTCAAACACATGTCTAGCAATGTTAGAACAATGTGTCTACTGTCTACCAACACCCAAGCAACATTAGAACACAACTGCCTAACAATACCTTAACAACCATCAACAGTAGCACTCTTGGAACAACACACCTCTGCCTAGCAACACAGTAGTAACATTAGAACAAAAGAGCTACGGTCTAGTAACACCCTACCAACCATCTAGAAATGTTAGAAAACTACAGCAATTGTCTAGCAGCACCCTAAAAACATTATTAACACCTTAGCAACCATCTAGAAATGTTGGAGCACCAGATCAACTGAATAGCAACACTCAAACTACATTAGGACGCCACAGCAGCTGCCTAGCAACACCCTAGCAACCATCTAGAATTGTTGGCGCACCACAGCAACTGAATTGCAACACTCAAACAACATTAGAATGTCACAGAAACTGCCTAGCAACACCTTAGCAACCATCCAGAAATATTGGTGGACCAGAACAACTGAATAGCAACACTCAAACAACATTAGAACATCACAGCAACTGCCTAGCAACACCCTAAATACATTAGAACAGGGAGCAACTGCCTAGCAACACTCTTAAATTGTTGGCGCACCACAGCAACTCAATTGCAACACTCAAGCAACATTAGAACGTCACAGCAACTGCCTAGCAACACCCTAGCAACATGTTCTATTGTCTGCAAGGCTGGAATCACTCATCGTGTGCTTAGCTGCTCAGACTCCTAGGCCTGTTCGTCTCTATAAACTTTCTTCTTCAGTGTGTGACGATGTTTTAAGTGAAGAAGTGAATATTTGGTCTGTTTTTATCATTCCGTGTCCGTCCAGCACCGCTCCGCTGGAACAATTACAGCATGTAGATGTCAGTCAGTGTTCTATCTGTTAAAGCTCTTCGTTCACTCCTCTATCCTCTCCATCACTTCAGAGGAGTCGCCGGCCGCCTGACGCTCTGATGTTAATCTCAGATGACACGCCGGGTGTAATTAGTGCCTCTAATTGGCAGAATGTCGTCACCTGTGAAGCGAACAGAAACGAGGCCCAAATCGAGAGGCTCCTCACATCTCACCTGTGATACGCTCTCAAAACAGAGCTTTCTGAGCACATTTCATCACGCTCAAATTTGACAGGATTCTGCAGCTGTGTCATTTGATGTGTGATTGAATGCAGGAAATATGAGGCAATCATGTTCATCAAGCCACAGTCGAGCAGGAAATCATTTGCAACCGACATCATCATCCACCTGTTAGTCGAGCTTCAGACCTTCAGATCTGCTTCTGAGACTCTCCATTAACTTCAGTCAGAGTTCACAGCTTCTCCACTCAAAAGAGAGATTTAAGCTTTCTCCCATAAAACCTACGCACAAAAGTGCCACTAAACAGTCCTCCACATCCCTCTGATTAATTAAAATTTAATCAATTGCCAAAAAAGTATGTCTCCAGCGTGTCTCTTTTGAGATTATTTACTTCATTATGTTGATTAGAGCTTGCACAAATTGCATCAGGACAATCACATATATGTGGTTTGGCTCTTCAGGGCAAGTTTGGAAAAAAATACAAATGAATCCTCATTACATTTACAAAAATAATCGATTCCTCTGTGACTTGCTCGGAGTTATTGGTTGAGGAGACGCTGTGGATGACACTGAAAAACATTTATTTCATAAATACAGTAAAAACAGTGAAATATCACAGCTTTAAACTGCTTTAAAAATCATAACATGCTGATCTGAGAAACACTTCTGATTATTATCAGTTGCGCTGCACAATATATTTGCGAAAACCGTGATTAATTTTATTTTTCAGAATTCACAGACGAATAGAAATCTTTTGTAACATCATACCGACGCTTTTCAATTTAATGCAGAATTGATGAAGTATTCATCAACCATCTAGAAATGTTTAAACAATACATCAACTGCCTAAAAACACTCTAAAACATTAGAAAAGAAGAGCAACTGCCTATTAACACCCTGTCACCTGTCTAACACTGTTACAAAACCACAGAAACTGCCTAGCAACACCCTAGCAACCATCTAGAAATGTTGTAGCCCCAGAGCAACTGAATAGCAACACTCAAACATTAGAACACCACAGCAGCTGCCTAGCAACACCCTAAATACATTAGAACAGAGGGGTAATTGCCTAGCAACACCCTAGCAACCATCTAGAATTGTTGGTGCACCAGAGCAACTGAATAGCAACACTCTAACAACATTAGAACGTGACAGCAACTGCCTAGCAACACCCTAGCAACCATCTAGAAAAGTTGGAGCTCCAGATAGCAACACTCAAACAACATTAGAACACCACAGCAACTGCCTAGAAACACCCTAAAGAACATTAGAACAGAGGAGCAACTGCCTTTTTATCAATTTAATGTAGAATTGATGAAGTCTTAATTTCTTTTTAAAAAATGCACTCACCCAAACTATTAATAAAACAAATGCATTTGCATTTATTCATTAACTTTTTCTTTCAGTCTCACATCGCATTCTTTGGGAGCTGAACCCTGACCTCAGTGTTGCGAGCACAACATACAGGAATGCAAAATTAATGGCATGACAAGATCTTTGAGTGTCTTTCCTCTGAAGTGTATTGAATTTTTTTTTGCATGGCATTGCATCACGTTACACGAGTCCATCACAGATCTCATGTTTCTGCCGCGGCTGTATGTTTGACAGCACATACAACACGGCATGTTGTTTGCGTTTCTGGCGGTTGATTGGATCACGTTCCTCTGCGGTTCTTGCTGTGCTGTTCGAAAGTTATCGCTCTGATTAAACAGAGATACGACGCACGAGTGTGTTCAGAGGACTAGTGATGGTTGACTAGCAGCACTAACCAGCTGCGCGCACACTGCTGTTGTTTCTCTGAGAGGTGATTGGCGTCTGTGTCCTCAGCAGAAGAGCTGACCTCAGCGTTCCTGCAGTGCACTCTGGGACACATTCTGCTGACACACAGTCCTTCCTCTCAAAACCTCATATCAGACCACAAACTTCTCCTTGTCTTCATTTTTCAGGTCAGTTTAATACTTTTTCAGCTTTTGCCTGATGTTTTGCTCACAAAGAGAACTGTAGAGAGGCCTGTTTCAGAAGAAGGTTAAGGGAAAACTCCTTAAAGGAGGAAAAGATCACAAGGTTTGCCAAACTTGAGAAAGCAGGGTAAGTGTTTTGTGTCTCAAATACAAAAAAAGCCTTGTTGGACCAACAAAATGACCCCAAATGTTATCCCAAGCAGTCAAACACAATTCTCTGAACTTCATCTGCTGCATGAAGAAATGATGCAGTAACTGTTATACACTGCTTAAAAAATAAATAAATAAATAAATAAAAATATATGTGTGTGTGTGTGTGTGTGTGTTTTCTAGTATAAACCTCTCTTCAATGAGGATGCATAGTAAAATGACTAAAGATATTTTAAGTCTTGTTTTCTGAAAATATAATCATTTTTTTTGCCCAAAACGAGCAGAAATATCTGCCAATGGGGCAGGAATGAATTAATTCAAAAGATAAACAAGATTATTTTTCTTACCCCTTCTTCAGATATTTTTAAAGCAAATAATTACAACCTGATTATATTTTTTTTAAATATAGATATTTATAACAAATTTGTTTAATTGCATTATTATTTTGAGGCCTAGAAAAACATTTCTGCATATCTTAGTCTTTCCAAGCAAAAACAAGTGTCTGTGAATAAGTTATCTATTAAGGTTCGCCGTTCATACATAAACCTGAAATCAATAACGTAGTGACTTTTTACACGCTGTTGTTTCAGTTGCTGTGAAAATAATAATTCTTAATTCTTCTATTGGCACAAAGATTTCATCTCAACGGAGAAAACATGACTTTATTTTGGCTTTTTTCTTAAAAACAAGACAGTAGTTTTTAATCGTCTAGACGTCTCTCTTGATTTCAGAGTAGATATGTGGACCGGAATCAAGAAAAGCACTTTGTGTGGTTTTTGCAGGGTAACATTGTGAATGAATGACCTGCTCAGGTAAACTCAGTCTTCATTACGGAGGAGGTCAGCGAGCGACAGTGAATTAAACACTCGCCGTGTCCTTGATCCTGATCTGTAATCATTCAGAGCGTGTTCGTGATTTCCCATCATGCATCTGCAGCCGAACGCTACACTTACAGCATTGTGTGTACAAGGTTTTTCACCCAAAACCGAATATGAAAATTGAGCATGTTTGTTTGCCTGCGCTGCATTCACTGGTTTCACACTCTACTGTTTCTCATTAGTACGCAGCGTGCAGTGCACACTTGTTAGCAAGAACTGATTTCTGTTAACTAAGACGAGCAGAAGCAGGTGTGTTCATTAAATTAAATGTGAAATAAAATGTAAACATAAGAGGTGAGAAAAATAGAACTGAATTATGCTTAATATGCGCTAAAAAAAAAAAAAAATGAAATATTAGATCATATTTAGGAACAAGTTTCCTTGCAAATAGATAGATAGATAGATCTATCCCAAAAAAATTTAATTAAATTAAAAACTCAGCTCTGTTTCTACTTTACGCTTCTGACGGTGTTGAACGTGTTTGCAGTGAATATCCAGTGTTTGTGACTGATCATCATTAAATCAGTCATGTGATCAGAATATGTGATGAATCTGCCTCTGATTCGTTCAGACACTGATTCAGGAGACACAGACGGCTCTGGCTCTCGCTCCTCTGCTGCTTTTTTTCACATTCTGACAGTGAAATGGATTAAAGCGGGTTTGCTGACAGTGAACATATCAAATGTGCCGTCTCTCTCTCTCTCTCTCTCTCTCTCTTGATCACCTGCTTTGTCTGAAGTGAGTCACCTTGCAAATATATGAATAGTAAATGCAGGGAAAGTAATCTGCTTCCTGACGGCTACACGACTGCATTTGCATAGCTGCCAGCTTCAGAGACCTGCACCCGGAATCCACAAACACCCGCATACACCCCCCCGACCCGCTCCGAGCGTGTGTGTGTGTGTGTGTGTGTGTGTGTGTGTGTTTATTAGTGACGCTTTGGGTGCGTTTGTTCTCAGAAATGAGAAAATATGTACATTCGCACTCATCCGAAGCAGCAGAAGACAATTCATTGTAATATTGATGGAATACGATGCCAAATAACTCAAAACATCGCTATGAGACGCCATCAATTATCAAAATGATTTATAAATTAATATTTTTATCTGTGTGTCCTCTGCAGTGAATGGGTGCCGTCAGATAAAAACATCAGAAAACATCTGGAGAAGGCGAAAGATCAAGCTAATCCTGCATTAAGATGATTTTAATCTCCTGTCGTCTTTCACATCAAAATCATTTTACGGAAGTCAGTTTTAGTTTTTGGGGTAAACTGTCCTTTTAAGGAAAACCTTTTTTGTCTTGTAAACACTGCTTGCAGGTTTCTCTCCTGATTCAGACCAGAACACAAGAGTTATTATAAAGAGATGTTAAAAACATCTTAACGCTTTTGTCTTCTCCAGATGTTAACTGATGTTTTTATCAGACTCTCGTTCTGACGGCACCCATTCACATCCATGGCTGAGACTGATTTCTCCAGATCTGATGAGGAAGATCTGCTGCGGTTGTTGTTGAGCGATCGGATGTTTTCAGACGGTTGTAGTGTTGTTGTCGGACTTTTCTCTCTCTCTTTCTCTCGTGTGGTGAATGTAGGATGATGGAGTTGTTTGTAATGGATTCTGGAGTCTCTTCAGATCCATCCGACTGTGTTTCATTGCTCTCTCGGCCCTCAGACGCTCCAGGCCTCTGAAGATCAATCCCATGATGCAGCGGCGGTCCACTCTTCTGATGAACAAACGAGAAACGATAGAGAGAAGATCACCAGCAGCTTTAGGGCGCAGAACATCAAGGACAAAATAAACTGTACAATATCACAGTGTTATTTATATTACTTAGTAAGCCATATTTTTAATAAGATTGTTTTTGTTTTGGTTTTAGTAATTTCGTTGCTTTTTTGTCCTTTTTTATTTATAATAATATAGTAATATTTTAATATGATAGTCAATTTATAAATATTTATGTTGTTAAATATTATATATTATAATTGTATAATATGCACCATGTTTATACCTTTCAACAACATATTTCTAAAATATATATTCTATTCTATTTAAGGTCTTTTGATTATTATAATTTACGTGAATTGTTAAAATGACTGCATACAGAGGACCACGTGTTTATTATTATTTTTATTTTATTTTACGTGTTTATTATTTATTTTATTTTTATTATTTTTGTTATTATTATTGAATAATAATAATAAATCCTGTAACTGTTAAATAACTAAAGGGAATTTTTTATTTAAAAATTATTAGAAGCAGTTTAATTTTAGTTTAATTTTTACTAAATTAGTATTTAGTATTAGCCTTTTTTTGAGTTAGTTTGAAACTGTTTTGTTTGCTTCTGTTGAGAAAATAAACACGAATGTTTAAACAAGATGTTTAATTCTTTGCTTTTTTCGTGTTTTATTATTCTCTTTATTTCTATATTCTCACATTGCAGTATTTCTTTTAATATAAATGTCTTGTATATCCTTTAGTTTTATCATCCTATTGTTTATTTAAAAAACTGATAGAAGACATTAATGTGGAAATCAAAATGATAACCCTGCTGATGTTTTGTTACACGGAAACACAAGTTTTTCGTAAAAACAGGGCAGTAATATTTACTTTTCTCAGCTTTAGAAAAACTATTTCTCTGACAGCGTAAGAGATTTTCTCTTAAACACCGTGCATTTATCAGACAAGCAGAACTGCATTTGATTTTATGAGAGTTTTGCAGATGTTTTATTGCAGGACAAAGACGCTGATTGCATTTATTTGGTCTGTATTTGGAAATCAAAGCAGGGAATCTTTTATAAATGACTCAAAACTGAATTCGCGTCAAACATCAAATGTTTTCAAGTCGCAATGCATGCTGGGAACTCGTGCAGTACTGTTCGGTGTAAAATGCATGGAAAGTTGGGTTGCTGTGAACAAAATACAAGTAAAAATTTCGACTTTTTTCTGTTGTCAAAACTCTTCATCCTCACATCAACAAATACTGTACTATACTGTATTATACTGCATATATTCTAGTATTTACAACACTTTGTTGATGAATGCTACTGTAATATGAACTATACTGAAGTGATAAAGTGCAATAAATACTGTAGTATGCTTTAGTTCTTACTGTAGTGTACTGTAATAGTTGTAGAAATCATTTGTTATATTACTATAGTTATACTACCACTGGAACTATAGAATATAGGTTCACAAGCACAGTAGTGTTTCTCATGCTTTCTCAAGGTTTTTTTACATTGTACTTGAGAAACACTTTTGTTGGATTCGCACGAAAAACGCACTTGACTGTTGCGCACAGAACTTTTGTAAAGCGGTGTTTTCCGAGGAGCATTGATCCGGAGGCTGAAGGTCAGGAGCTTGACCTTTGGCTCCTTCAGTCCCGGACATCTCAGGGAAAGTCATCACGTCTCCAGAGCTCGCGTTCAGAGTCGTATCGATCAGACGTCAGCACACGCGTCTCGGAGACGCTTCCGCTTTCTGTCAAACACATCAAAACGCCTTCAGCACAAAGTCGCGCTTTTCCGTTGAAAAGATTTGAAATTGCATTCAAATTACACAGCGGGAGCCTCTTGTTGTGGGTTTTGTAATTTCTTTTTGATTTGTGTCTCACAGATTGTCAAAGCTCCAGTCGCTCTCCAAAATCACCTGTCGTCAAAAGACCGAACCCGTCCGAGGCTCGTCTAATCTTCCTGTTGATTCTCCATCATAAATCATTTTTAAGAGGCCATTACTGATCCTCCAGTCGCTCTTAGACGCGCCGCGACACAGTGTTTGTATCTTTTCATCAGTCAGAAAACGTTCTAGACTCTCACATGCTCTTTCGCTAATTAACTAAAATTCTGGAAAAACCTAAGGACGTTTTCGATTAAGTTATAAAAACGTCATTCCTGAATGTTCTTCCTGACAGGATTTAAAAAATGCTTTCTTCGTGTGCTTCGTTGCAAACATTACGGGAACGTTACTCTTGAACGTTCTCTTAACGTTTTGAAACGGTAACAAAGAACGTCCAGCTGCAGTCTTTTAATTAAAACCTTACGTTAATATATAGTATAAGTAATGTTTTTGTGCTAACGTTTTGAGAACATTCTTAAAGAGCTGAATGAATGTTGTAACAATGTTAGCAGAACGTTAGCCAGAGTTCTCGTTAGCGGGGAAAGTCTTCAAGTCTGATGAAATATCATTAAAACTGACATCGCATACATTTTGTCACAAAGATTTTCAAATTATAAACTATATATTCATCCAATTTAATGCACCCGAACAAAATAAAAACAATCAGTTGTCAAAAATGTTTGTGATTTAATTGGTGCTGTCAAACAATTAATTGCAAATAATCACATCCAAAATAAACGTTTTTGTTTACGTAATATATCTATATTTATTATGCACACAGTATATAAATACACACACGTGTATGTATATATTTCAGAAAAATATGTTATGTTTATATATTAAATATATTTATTTATAATATAAATGACATAAAAATATACACATGTGCAAATATGTATAAATGCATAATAAATATACACAAAACGCATTAAGCGAATGCTTTTTGAGCAAACAATGCTCTTTTTGTTCTTTATATTTGACAATTCTGACATTTATCATTTTTTCTTGCAATTCGTCCAATTTTTCTTGTATTTTTTTTTTACTTGTAATTATGATTTTGCTTTATATCTCACAATTCCTACATTTATTTCTAGCAATTCGTACTTTTTTCTCGTCGTTGTTTGGGCGTTATTATGTTTCGCTCGTTTTGCTCTTGCAATTCTAAATTCATTTTTTTAATTATTATTATTCCACGGTGAAAACGAAGAAATCGGAACTGCAAGATAAAAACTCTGAACTCTGAAAAGGGCCAGAATTGTGTTTGTCTCATGCCAGAATCAAGGAACAGACAAAGCTCATCACGACTTTAAATCTGCGCTAGTATCATCGGTTTTGAGATTCTAAACACAGACGCTTTCCTAAGAATGCAGTGTTCTGTGTGCATGGGTTTGCTTCTTCATGTCTGAAGCTGTTTTTCTCTGCGTCTGCAGCCTGATCTCCAGCGGATGCTGATGGATGGACTCTCCTCGCCTCTCTGTTGATTCAGCATTTGGATTCAGCACTTTCCAAGAAAATTACCTCCTCTTCGGGACGGATGAAGCTCGGCTGCAAGACCGTCGATCCATTATTAACAGATGTTTAAATACGGCACGTCGGAGTTCACAGAGGAAGTCGCGCTTTGTACATTCATACAGTACGTGCTAATTCTCATCAGTCGCGCCTAATAATAACTCGTACTGTAACCCAGCGGAATCTGATCGGCCGAGGATGCTGGGATACGGCGTGTCTGTGATTGATTCAGTCTGACTGCAGCTCACTCACTAGATAGCTGTCTGTGTTTATGTATTTCTGGAGCACTTTCATAGAGCATGAACTATTGACTATTACTGGGACAGGTCTCTGGGACTTGTGTTTCTCACCACATAGAGCAAAAGAGCCTTCGTTAAATGCTTAAATTACAATGAATGCTGATTTGTTTAGACTTACAGTGGTGGAAAAAAGTTTTGGCACCCTTCCTGATTTTTACTTTTTTTTTGCATGTTTGTCGCACTTCAATGTTCGTCGAGCTAATTTAAATATTAATCAGAGATAACCCGAGTGACGTGGATGAAGGTTTTTATCGTGAAGGGAAAGCAAAATACCCCGAACAGGACCTGCCTGATAAAGTGGAGTAGACCAAAAGATCCTCAAAAGCTACACGTCATGCTGAGATACAAAGAAATTCAGGAACTAATGAGAAAGAAAGCGATTCAGATCTATCGGTCTGGAAAAGGTCATGAAGCCACTGCTAAAGCGAACCACAGTGAGAGCCGTTATCCACGAATGGCGAAAACAAGAAACGGTGGTGAAGCTTCTCAGGAGCCGCCGGCCGACCGAACTCATCCTCATCCAAGAGGTCACTAAAGACCCCTCAGTTAAGGTCAGTGTTCATGACTCCACCGTAAGAAAGAGACTGGGCAAAAATGACCTGCATGGCAGAGTTCAAGACGAAAACCACATTAAGACTCGCCTCAGTTTTGCCGGAAAACATCTCGATGATCCCCAAGACTTTTGGGAAGATACTCTGAGGACTGAGGACTCTGTGCACTGAGGAGACAAAAGTCGAACTTTTTGGAAGGTGTGTGTCCCGTTACATCTGGAGTGCAATAACACAGCATTTCAGAAAAAGAAGATCATAGCAACGGTAAAACGCGGTGGTGTTGTGGCGGTCTGGAGCTGTTATGCTGCTTCAGGACCTGGAAGAGCAAGTCAATGAAAAATAAATAAATGATAAATGGATCCACGAATCCAAAAAATCCTGAAGGACAATGTCTGGCCGTCAGTTGGCGACCTCGAGCTGAAGCGAACTTGGGTTCTGCGGCAGGACAATGATCCGAAACACACCAGAAAGTGCACCTCTGAACGACTGAAGAAAAACTAAATGGAGACTTCTTAGCGGCCTAGTCAAAGTCCTGACCTGAATGCTTTTGAGATGCTGTGACGTGAACTCAAAAAGGTGCTTCATGCTTGAAAACTCTCCAGTGTGACTGAATTACGACAATTCTGTAAAGATGATTGGACCAGGATTCCTTCAGAGCTCTGTAACAGACTCCAGTTGTGTGGCCTAAACTAGGTTACTAGGTTTAGGGGCCGAACCCGCATGTTGTGTTTACTTGTATTACCTTTGATTAATATTTAAATTGGTTTGATGATCGGAAACATTAAAGTGTGGCAAAAAATTTAAAAACCAGGAAGGGGGCCAACACTTTTCCACGCATTGGCAAAAAGATTAAAACAAGGCAATATATCAAAATGGAAATGGAAATCTTATTGCAATGACAACAATAACAACATCAGTAATCATATTATTAATAATAACAAAAGGCCTAATAATAAAACTTGGAATTATAAATCGAATTATGTAATAAGTTTATTTACACTTATGCTACCATTTTCTCTTAAGAATAGCTAATAATAATAATAATAATATAATAATATATTAATTTGGGGTTTTGCTGTTGCTGTTGTTTTAAATATAATAATATATTAGTGCTGTCAAACGATTGATTAAATCCAAAATAAAGGTTTTTGTCTATATAATAATATATGTCTCTGTATTGTGTATAGGCCTGTTTATTATCTATAAATAAAGTGTATGTTTTTAAAATATGTATTTATAATAATGTATATTATATATAAAAAATTTAAATTTATAAGCATGTTTTTCTTAAATATATACACGCATATTGGACCAGATCTCTGCGTGCATGTCCTGTATTTGATCTGACCGCTGACGCGACGCGACACGACGCAACGCGACGCGCCCGAGTCACGTGACGGCGCTCGCTCGTGTATATTTGGATCCTCGCGCTGTGTTTTGTCTTGTTGAGACCCGCAGACCCGTCCTCAGCAGGACCATCTGAGGGTTTGACGTCTGTTTGTCTGTTTTTAGCCGCTCTGGAGGAGAACCTGGCTGGGTTTTCCCGGTGCAGTCTGTCCTGGTCCTCCCAAATTAATCAGATTTACCGCGCCGGCCATATGTCGAGACAGCGTGAACCTGGCCACCCCGATCCCAGATCAGCCTCTCTGAACACGAGGACCATCAACAAGCTTCTTCACCGGCTCTCAGCACCAAAGGTTCCTCGGAGCTTCAGATTTAAACTTTTAACACGAGTGATCATGCATTTTTTTTTTCCATATTAGATCATGACACCAAAGAACCTTCGCGTCTTTTTAACGACATGTTGAATTTCTCTTAAAGGAGGAGTTCAGGCAAAACCGCAAATGTTCTCTCAGGCCATCCGAGATCAGCGTGAGTTTGTTTCTTCATCAGATCTGGAGAAACGTGGCAGTGGGTGTGAATGGGTGCCGTCAGAAAAAAAAAAATCGGAACAATCCACAGCGCTCCAGTCCATCAGTTAACACCCGGAGAAGACAAAACATAACAACTTAACCAGCGTTAAGATGTTTTTAACTCAAATGCGAGTCCGTAATATCTCTTCCTCCGGTGAAAAAGTGTTCTGGTCTGAATCAAGAGAGAAATCTGCACAGAAGTTTTTCACTGAAGGAAGGGTTCTTCTAGACATTGCATTTGAGTTAAAAAATCCAGTCTTGATGGACTGGATTGCCGTGGATGTTTTTATCAGCTGTTTTGGACGCTCCTCCTGACGGCACCCATTCACTGTATTGTAAAACATGCGTTTTCACGCCGATCTCCGACTCTTAATTCAGTTTACTTGACTCTCCTCAGGTGTTCAGGCCAGGGCTCTTCTAAGACGTCGTCTCTAAACGTGTGGAACCTTTAATGAGGTGCAACTGCGAGTCCTGAGGGGAAATACTTGGGTAAGTCATCACCTCGCAAGGCCGCTGTCGATTACACCTGCCTTTGTGTCCAAATATTTACCTGAAACATGATGCGGCGAAGTCGAGCGCGTAATAAAGATTTAGAGCTCAGCTGAGACTAAACAGAAACATCTTCTGGTCTCCTTCATCAATATCACTTGGTTTTATTTCTCTCAAAGGTTGAGCTCGGAGGCTCACCGCATGCCACACGGCGCTGAAAACGTAAATAACGTTTGTTATAACGTCAGCGTCTGACTGGCTGATTAGAAAAAAGAATAACTTCAAGTGGTATTTATATTATTCTCTGAACTATTTACATCCACGTAAATACAGACTTGCTCGGCTCCCGTCGATGACTTGAATTCGGGTCAGGTTTTCTGAAGAAATGAGCAGATTTTATTTGAGAGCGATTTTTACAGTCATGTTCTATATCATCTCCTGGATGAATTAACTCTCTCTACGGCGATATGATGGTGGGTGGTTCTTCAGAAAAGACTGCATCAATGAATCATTCACAGCAAGAGCAGAAACATGAATTAAGAGTCACTCTTTAGAGAGTTTAAGTGCTCTTTAGCAGCAGGACAGGAGAGTTTGACTTTACTGACATATTCTTGATGCGTTTATGGCGTCGCAGTTGGCAGATGCTTTTATCCAAAAGTAGGTTTGGGGCGTTCTTTGGGAATCGAACCCTTGACCGGTTGAGTCGAACATTATGTTGAATGTCGTACAAAGCAAAAGCAAGACTGGAACACGCTTTAATTAACAGCTTTAGAATAAACCAGCAGCCATAAACGCACCATACATTCAGATATTAAAAAAAACGTGCCTAGAAACATCTAGCTTTCATAGTGTTCGAGTTTAAGGGACGCTAAACATTTGTTACAGTGTTTTATTTTCATTTCAAACAAAACATTATCTGAACACTTACTTTCAATAGTAACCGTAAAACGTTTTCTTGTCGTGATTAGAACGTCGTTTGCTAAAACGTTTCTCACTACGTTTTACTAGTTAGGATTAGAAGAGCGTCATTTAAAAGCTCCTAAAACACATCTTAAGTTTTATATAAACCGCTGATTTAGTTACTGGAGCCTTTATTTTAGAATATTGGCTTTGTTGTTATAAGAACGTTTTGCAAACGTTCCTAAACAGTTTTGCATAAAGTTCTATTAAGTAAAACGAGAAACGTAAAAATATAACGTTATATAAAACGTGTATTTTTACATTTCGAAGAACATTAAAATATCTGTTTTTCTTGTCTATATATATAGGCAGGCTAAACTTATAAAGTTCTACTAGAGTATATAGATTTTTTATTTCCGAATTCAACGCTCTCGGAATCTTAGAACGTATAAGTACATTCTAAGAAGGGTTCTGTACTATTCTACTAGGCCTGTTTGTACTAAAATGTCTGAGTGTTTATTTTTAACATGTTCTCTCGACCTGAGAACGTTCAAGAACAAATGACGCCACAAGCACGTTACGATAACGTTGATCTCGGAACGTTTTCTCAACATTCAACAGGTAACGACAACCTCACAAGCTCGTTCTGAGAACGTTGTTTTATTAATATCTCCTTAAAAATGAACGTTGTTTCATTAATATCTCCTTAAAAAAGAAAATTAAATATTAACATAAAAGATCCCGCAAAAAAGAACTTTTTCAACCATGGGTGCGACTCCTAAACGTTGCGAGAACGTTACTACAACGCACAACACTGAGACGTTGTGAGAATAAATGGCGCGCCGCTTATACACGCCGGGCTCGGATGAAATCGACAACATCTCAAGAAACACAACCACGAGATCCACAAAAATGCCGTTTATTCGGAATCGGTGAGGCTCGAACAACATCACGTGACCGTGGTGTTTATACCGCGCGGGGTAATGAGCTTCATTGACGCGAAACCCAATGAAAAGGTTCCTGCATGGCGCTGGAGAACATAAGAAACGCACGCCGGAGACACGCGCGCGCGGGCGGTAATGACGCGTCCTCGTCGTATGGCTCATCATAACGTGTCATAAGCGCCGTGAGGGGCTCCATGTTTGAGCTCCATTACTGCTGGAGTCATGAGAGGCTCTGTGGACCTTCCTCCTGTCTCACTGTCTCATCGCAAACTCTTGTGCACCCTCTGGTGCTTGCTAGACTCCAAAACTTCTTTGTGTTGCCTGCTTAGCAGATTGTCTTCCTTGTCTCTGAGGCTGCTCATTATTCAGAGACAGCCGGAGCTCAGGTCATCTGCAGCTGCCGTACTGAAGAAGAAGAAGAAGAAGGAGAAGGAGAAGAAGAAGAAGAAGGAGGAGAAGGAGGAGGAGGAGGAGAAGCAGCAGCAGAAGCGAGAGGGAAGATGGCGATCATCCTGCTGCTCTAGACGGGGAACAAGTTCGCAGAAGATCCAGGATCCAGCCGTGAGTATTCGGTTTCACGACCGTCCACATCTCGCCTCGCTCTTGACGCTCCATAATAACGCGCCGGAGCTCGGGATCCGTGGAGAGGCGCTTCGGGAACGACCTGGAAACGCGCTTTTAATGCCTCCCAGACCCAAACCGAGCGAATCCTTCAAAAACGGGCACCTTGGAGCTCGCGCGCTGACGCGTTGCCCCTCGCGTGTTTTCCCCCGCCTGCGAGCGCGTCCGAGCGGCGAGGCGCCAAACGCGCCGGGCGCTTCTCTGGAAGCCATTGCACGGATTTGGAGCTCCGCGTCCATTAGTCGGTCGGTCGCAGACGGACGCGACGCGACGCGTGCAAACGCGCGCGCCACGCTCCCGTGACGTGACCGGAGTGCTACAATGTGGCGGCGTGAAATAGCCTTGTTGTTTCCCCGCGACGGGCTCCAGGTGTTCGTCGCCGCAGGTGTAGAATGACACCGAGGCTTCCTCCAGAAAATGGAGTCTGGAGAACAAAGGTTGACTTTCTCCTGCTGCCACTGGCCACTGCATGGAGCTGGACGCGCGTTCGGTGACATTTCACGCTCGTCTGCACTTTTTCCCCCTCTTTCTCTATTAACTCGATTCTGCGCGAAGTTTGCCCCGCGACCGTATTTTCCGCCGCGGTGAAGCCGCTTTTGGAGTTTAGCGTGTTCTACGGTGGCCTACAGACGCTCCTCGCGCACTTCTCTAGAAGATCTCGCAGGCTCACGAATTAAGTTTGGTTTCATTTTAGTGGACGCGTGCACGCGTTGGACGCTGAAGGCTGTAGAACTTGCGAATGCTGAACTTTTCTTTCTATAGGCTGCGCCTGCCTTTATGCACCTGTGTGTCGTTTGGGAGCAGATCTGAAGCTTCTGCTTGGAAGTGAGGGGGGATATTTGTGCACTTGTCTGGCTGTGGTGTGATAATGTGTGACATGTGTGCGTGTGTGTGTGATTGTGACATGTTAGGCGTTGCACACCATCAAAGCTTTTTGGTGAAAGGCGGTTGTTTCCCCATTGGCTCTGTGTGTGTGTGTGTGTGTGTGTGTCCTTCTGCAATCGCTCTGGCCACTGTGAAATCCCGCTGACAAAGACAGCGCGCTACACACACACACACTCTCACACACACACACTCAATGCGACAGACGCAGGCCAGAGGAACTCAAAATGGTGGCACGTCTCCCATGTCAGGGCAAACAGGTTCTCTCAGATGAAGGTTACTGGCTGTTTTTAAGGGCCTGCTGCTGTCTGATGTTTCTAAGCAGCTTCTTTGTGGTTTATTGAGGCTGAGCGAGTGAGATCATTCTTTGTAATGTTTTCACCGGTGACCGAATGCAACAAAAAGCGTGTATTTGCATGCAGCGATGCTCTGGTTTGTCTTTGAAAGCCGTTCGTCCAAGTTCTCCCAGCTCTCGGATGGGTTTTAGGGGAGTATGCGTGCGTTTTCACTGTAATGACTTTGATCTGGTCGAGCGTCTGACCTGGAAAAGCTAAAAGCCGTCTTATGCAACTGTTGAGCACACGGCGATGGCTCATGGTTCAAGCTCACCGCTGACCCACTTTTCGTGAAGATCCAGTCTGTTCAGCTCGCTGGAGAAGCACTTCCAATCCCAACGCTTTCGGTAAAACACTCCACTAAAGAGTGTTTGCTGGATAACGCTTGGCGTTGTTGTAGTATTTTCGTCCGCCGGTTCGTTGATGATTTGTAGATGGTGTGTGTGAAAGTTTGTGTTTATGACTCTCAGCGAAGCTTTATTGTCTCTTTGTCGTGTTGGACACAGAAAACCAATGGATAGACACAAAGGCATCATCTATTTTTAATGATAAACCAATGAGGGTGAAGTTGACTTGATAAACACGAGCTGTTCCAAACCCTAGTGAGCAGCGATTTAATGCATTTGTGTAGAGTTTTGTGTTTCACCTGCGTACATATGAGTGTTCTGGTTTATTAGGGTTTTGTTTAATTAACCAAGAAACATCAAACATGTTCGCATGAGCCCTATATAGACAGCATGGAGCTCTCTAGGGCTCAGAACAGACGTACCTGTTGACTTTATTCCACATTTAAAGCAGCGTTTTGTAATGTTATGGTTATATTATGATATCACGAAAAAGTTTCACAAATGCATCAATCCAAATAATGCACGAATTGAATGCAATTAAAAACAAACACTGTACAATAATATTTATTAGTTAAAAACATCAATTAGAATTGACCATACTTCCACAGCGTATATTAATCTTAGTTCATTTCAGCCTGTGCTAATGCATTATTAAAATCACGATGTGTTTGTAAATATTAGCTAATGCACTGTGAACTAACATGAAATAACTATAAGTGACTGTATTTTTATTAACTTTAACAAAGACGGTTAAATAGTGTAATAAATGCATTGTTTAGTGTTTGTTAATGTTAGTTAACGCATTAATGTTAACACTTTTATTGTAAAGTGCTACTAAAACGATGCAACGCATTATAAAATACATATATTTAAATGAACACAGTGCAAAAATAGGTTGCTTTCATTATTAATTCATCAAAACAATCGAACACATTGCAGCTTTAAGTTTTAAGTTACAAAAATAAAAGTTTTAACAGAATAAAATCGTTTAATTTGAGGATAAAAATCTAATTGCGTTTTAAAATGCCTTTTCTTTGTGTGTGATTCTAATTATGTAAGAGGCTATAAAATAACAATAATAATCATTTATGGTTACCGTGATGATTACCAGTAATAGTATTATTTTCAGTTGCTCCTGTCAAACGGTTGATCGCGATTAATCGTATTCAAAGTAAAAGTTTTAGTTTACGTAGTATATGTGCGTGTGCATTTATTATGTATTTATAAATGCACACACATTAAATTAGTTTTTATTAAATATATTTATATGTGGCATAAATTGTAAAGCCGGTTTTTCGATTAGCTGTAAATCAGCTGTTTTCAAAAGAAACGGCAGAAAACGCACAGAACCGTAGATCAGCGACAAACCACGCAATAAATCGTCCGAAAACCGAACACGATATTGCGCAGCGATCTCCGGCTCACGCGTTTAAACAAAAACCTTTTTGAACGCGATTAATCATTCGACAGCACTGTTTTAAACGTACATTTTTTATTCGAAATAATACAATGTTAAACAAAATAAAAATTGAGTTTTTAAGGCTAAAACTAATAGGCTAGCACTTTCACATTACATCGGTTATTAACGGTAATAATAAGATTGTTTTGATTTCTGTATTTTGGTGGAAAACCAACCCAGCGCTTCTATTTGGACTGTTCGGGTAATCGCAGTGTTTTTTTACTTTTATTGTAATGAATGGCGGGTCAGGTGAACTCTGATCTCGCGCAGGTTTTCCAGGCCGTGGCTGTTTGTGCGCACGGAGTAATGTGCTGATTTCATTTGAATAATTTTGAATGTCAAAGGCTGCTTGTGTTATTAATAAGTTGGAGAGTCCCGAGGCTCCGGGCCATCTTCGGCTTTCTTCGGGTCACCCTAATGACTCTCATTGTCCGTGCGTTTTAGCTTCTCCTCGGTAGACGTGCTATCTCAGACGCTTCTCCTGAAGCTGGTATCTTAGGATGCACGTGAGATCACGGCTGACTGAATGCTTTCCTGCAGGAGAAGCGCGCCGCGTTTCAGATTGTTTTTAAGGACTCTGCTCGTTGCAGGCAGCTGAAGGGCTTCCATTTTGATGGTCGAGTGATCCGAGCTACAAAATGGACCTTTCAGCGGGACGAGGCAGAAACTCGCTGAAGTTTAGAGTTGTTCCTCGGGCGGCCCGACAGAGAGAGGAGTGACACACACAAAAGCCAATTGAAATGGTCCAGTGGACGCTTTCTTGACGTGATGCATGTCTTTCTGGAGTCTCACACACATTCAGTCTTATCTGAAGAAGCCATACGTTATATAAGGTTCTGCTGGACGCTAGAAACACTGCCTCGGGTGCTGCGTTTATTTACGTAATAATTAGATGTGCTGCACACTTTGTGTGTTTTAATAGAAATAGCACAAACCTAGTGGTTTAAAGAGCAATATTTCCAACAAACACTGCTATAAATACAATGCATGTAAATATATACCCTAGTCCTGTGATGCATCTTCATCCAAAATAAAAGTTTTAGTTTGCGTAATATATGCACGTGTGCTGTGGATAAAAAAAATAATAGCATGCTTATTATTATTATTATTAAATATATAAATTATATGCATTTAAATATAGGCATGTAAATATTCTCAAAATGTATACTGTATGTGTGTGTGTGTTTATATATATGTAATAAATATGCACACAAATATGCAAAAAAAAAACGTATTTTGTATACAATTAATATTAATCGTTTTACAGCACTGATATATTTATATTCATATATCACGTTTTTCTTAAATATATATACATGATAAATATACACAGTACACACATATATTATGTAAACAAAAACATATTTTGGATGCGATTGTTTTAAAGCAATACATGATCGTGATTAAACCGGTTATGTATACCAAAACAAATAAGTAATAAGTAATACAGTACTTTTTCATCATTGAGTTTCTGTTTAAAGACGAAGATCGTTTCTTCTGGCGAATCCTTCAGAAGGATTTCTCGGTTCTGCTGGTTCCTCAGTCTGAAATCTGGTCCAGAACGTCTTCTGAGAGCACGAGATGAACTTTTCTGCGAGAGTTTTCTCCTCGAGAGTTTTCAGAAACTTACACAACTGCTCATTCAGACACGTTTCTCAAACAGGCGTCCGCAGAAGTGATGTATAGAAACTAGAATAACTATATCATTTACACTCGTAATATAAGAATAATTAAGATGTCTTTTCTGATCACAATGATTCTAATGTAAAGCAGCTGTTTTTTCTGTGAATGTGTGTTAAAGTGTCATTTATTTCAGATTTTCAGCATCATTACTCCAGTCTTCAGTGTCACTTGATCTTCAGAAATCATTATCATATACTGATTTACTCAGGAAACATTTCTAATTATTATCAGTGTTGAAAACAGTTCTGCTGCACAACATTAGTTCAGATATTTTTTCCGAAGTTGAAAAACTCTTATTCATCAAGGATGCACTAAATCGCATAAAATATGTTGCAAAAGGCTTCTATTCCAAATAAATGCTGCTCTTTTGAACTTTCTGTTCATTCGCGAATCCTGAAAAATAAAAGGCATCACTCTTTCCACAAAAGTACTGTGCAACAGTTCTGATAATAATGATTAGGATGAAGTCAAAATGATCCATTTAAAATCTAATCTTAAAATCATTGGGACATTAAGTAAAGATCATGTTCCATGAAGACGTTTCGTACATTTTCTACCATAAATATATCAAAACGTCATTTTTAATTAGTAATATGCATCGCTGAGAACTTCATTTGGATTTTCTCAATATTTCGATTCATTCGCTCCCTCAGGTTCCAGACGTTCAGAGACTGCCGTCTTTCAGATGATGTGTAAATCTGAATGGTGGTTGGGTGTTCTGTTCTCTGATGATCCAGCAGTATCCGAGGCTCTGTGCTTCTGCTGGATCTGCAGATGTGTCTGGAATCATTCGGCGTTCTGTAGAAGGCTCTGTTCCTATAGAGGCCGAGCTCAGAGGCAGGACAAGGCGTCCTTTGAGAGCGAACAGCAGCGTGTTGTCGCAGATCCGCTCGGCTCGAAGGTGCCAGTGTCCAAGTCTGATTAAATATTGAAGAAGTTTGAGGGAAGGAAGCTCTCGTCGGTGAGTTAATATTAATGGGTCGCTCGTCTTTCTGACGCGTGGCTACAAGAGCGTTTGGTCGAGTCAAACCGAGACGTATGGACTCTCTGGAGACTGCCTGGACATTGGCATGTTGTGGTGCTATTTATAGAAGTGAGTTTCTGGAGTGTGTCTGTTTGAGATCCTTCAGCTCCACGGACATGGCTTTTCTTGCGTGAGCCTTCATAGTATTCTTAGTATGTTTACTCTTCAGTTTTCTCGTCAGTCAACATGCACTTTTTTTAGATGCTGTTATTGTCGCGAGTTGACATGCGGAATCATTACGCTTTCTGGTTAGTGAATGGTTAGTAACTGGTTCTTCCTGTATTCTTTCTGTACTTCCTGTACTCTACTGCATTTTCAACACAACTGAAAGAAAAAAGCCGTGGTGGCTCGTTCCAGCATTACAGATCATGTAACCTTTACAATCATAACGTGAGATTAATAAAATACGCTAGCATTCAAAAGGTTGTGGTCGGTGAGATTTATTCTTTTGTTTTTTAAAGAAGCTCACAGAGACTGCGTTTATTCGATCTAAAATGCAGCACCATGATGAAATGTTATTATAACTTTAAAAGAACTGTTTTCTATGTGAATATTTGATGAACTGTCATTTATTTCTGTGATCAAACTTAAATTTTCTGCACTCTTGAGTGTCACTTTAGAACCGTTTTTCAGGATTCACAGATGAATAGAAAGTTGAAAAGTATAGCATTTATTTGAAAAATAACATTATAAATGTCCTTGTGAGTGGTTTTGGATCGGAGCAGCACGCTGAAACATAATGGAAACAAACACACATTTACTCCAAGATTTATTCTGAAGTAGGAGTGGGAATCACTTCATGATCCGATTTGATTCTGATTCACCGAATCACGATCAGAAAACGATTCTTGATCTATGTTTTTCCCCAATGACCAAATTCATCTTTACAACATTGGCGTTTCTATGCTTGTTGTTTGTAGTTGGAATATCTGAATTTCAGTACTGCCATCTTAAAAGTGTGAATGTGAATCTTGGTTTCGCAATTCAGTTCAGTTACGATTAACATTATTAACTCAATGGCCCGGATTCACAAATGTGGATTAGTTAAATTAAGATGCTTAAGCAACTTTTACAATATTCTCCAAAACCTTACGGATGTGCATCTTGACGCAGAACAATGACTCTAACATATTTTCAGTTGAGACGGCTCAAACCAGGAGAATATCACATTCTCAGTTTACAGCATTACAGGCTACTTTTTAAAACAATTTAAAATAAGTTGAGTACCCGAAAGTTTAAAGACAATAGTTGTTTTTCATTGTTGTAGTTTGAGATTATAGTGGCTGTATTCACACTAATGCACATCAGATGTTTCGTCCTGCTCTGAAAACATAACTGATTGTGTGTTTTAAAACACAAAAGAAGCTTAGAATAGATCTGGAAATATTCAGAATCGCGATGCGTCTCGGAATGTTTTTTTCTCCAACCCCTATTCCGAAGTGTCTGTAGTTCATAATTACGGCTTTTAAAAGTAGCAAAGTTTTGTTTTCTATGCACTGATGATTATTTGCTGTAAACATTAGTTTTTTAATGCAATCTCAGACGTGTTCTTGCCTTTGTGGACGTGATTTTAGTGACACGCACAGCATGCAGTGTGTCTGTTAGAAGAACGCTGTGCTGCAGAGGACTCGTTTCAAACGAGGTTGTTTCTTCAGTAAACACTTGATTTTTAGTCAAATCAGTATTTGCTCCAAATCCTCCCAGGCTCTTGTTGTCCTTCAGCTGGGAATAGTCCTTCATTAGGAGATCCAAATGGAAGAACATCTCTTGTCTTTGGTCGAGCGTGTCTTCACGCTTTGATGTTCTATGCGGTTTGATGGTAACACTCATTGGCTTGAGAAAACGGCCCGAATCAGGCCAAAGACAGAAAGAGAGCAGCGGAATTGGAACTGAAGGTTTCCTGAGGGAAAACGCTTCCTGGTTATTTTCCAGTGTTTTGGTCCTGAGCGTTTCATTCTTTTCCTCTTACAGTCGCTCCCAAAGCTCTGATGGCCTCATTGGATGCTGAAGCGTGAACATTTGTACAGTAACTTTGTTTAATGACACTATTTGTAGCATCTTGCCCTCTCGACCCTCAAAGTTTGTATAGTGTAGTGCGGTGCAGCGTAGTGAAGTATAGTATGGTGTAAAGTAGTGCGGTGTAGTATAGTTTATTGTAATGTGGTGAAGTATAATACAGGCCAGAGTGGTGTAGTATAGTGGAGTGTGGTGCATTGCAGCATAGGATGGTATAGTATAGTATAGTCTGGTGCAGGGAAATATAGTATAGGGCAGAGTAGTGTAATATAGTGCAGGATAGATTTGTGTGTTTAGTGTAGTAGAGCGCAGAGCAGTGTTATGTTGTGCAATATAGTTTAGTGCAATGAAGTATAGTGTAGAGTACTGTAGTGTGGTGTGGTGCAATATAGTGTAGTGCAGAGTAGTGTAATATGGTGCATTATACAGTATTGTGTAGTATAGTATTGTGATGTAGTAGTGCAGTATAGTTCTGTATAGTGCCTTGCAGTGTAATACAGCGTAATGGAGCACAGCGTAGTGTAGTAAAAAGTATAGCCGAGTGTAGTGTAGTAGAGTATAGTGCAGTGTAGTATAATTTACTAGAGACCAGTTCTATGAAAGTAAATTTGTGGTTTGTTCTGTTTTAGTCTTATTTTCTGTCAAACTAAAAATAGGCATATTAAAATAATTCACAATATTGTAATAAAAAAATTAAAGGATACTAAAATAACTCTACAACTCTTGGAAGTTGTGTTTTAAAGCTTTGAGGTGTAGCTAATATAACTCAGGACATTTACATTTAGAGATCATAGAGATCATCGTCTTTGATCACTCTAAAAGATCTTTTAACCCACAAATTCTTCATTTATTCTTCCTCGCGTCCTTCAAACCTGTATGATTTACTTTCATCGTTAAAAACAAAAGAAGATATTTGTGTTTTGTGGTTTTATTTCCATACAATGAAAATCAGTGTCGTTTTGGACGCCATTAACTTTTGTGTTCAGCAGACGAAAGAAACTGAATTCTCTTCCAGGACTGCTCTCAAATCCCATGCATTTTCGTGCATGTTTGATGTGAAAGACACTTTGTGCTTCATGTCAGATGATGCAGCATGTTTCTCGTAGCCAGTCACTGCATTAATATGCAGAAGTCTTTTGAAATGCCCAATGTTTGAGTAAATGACGGCACTGTTTTTGGGTGAAGAACACACGTTAGCCACCATAATCCAACACGCAAGTGAAATATCTATACGTTCTTTTTGGTGTTAAAGTGCTTGTGGAAAGCGTGACCTTGTTGAGTGGAGGATCTCCAAGAGTTTCATCCATCATCATTAGATTAAACGTTCCCACGCCTGAGGCCGGCAATTACTGAAGCTCAGTGAGGATGAAGTATGTCTTTTTCAATAATGCAGGGCTGAGATCGTGTCTTTGGTTATAAGTTTTTTTGTTAATTACGAGACATTTCTTCGATGCACATTGTGGTTTTATTTGAAGCATGTCGATCAAATACACAGATTCTCAAGGGTTTCTGGAGTACACTTTACAATAAAATACTATTTGAGTCATGCTACTCTTTATTTCAATACTTGCCGTCGTTATTTGTTAAATACATGCGTGAAAAGTTTTTAACATTCTTTCTGTGTAAATAATGCTTGAATTATTTTGTGATGTTTTGCAATAGCATTGATATTTTACTTCTCAACTCTGGATGATTTTTTTGGATTTTATTCGAATTTAACATTTTGCCGCTTTTTTCTAAAAGTCAAAGAACGGTGATTTTTTCTTTTCTTTTCCGTATCTCCCAGCATTAGTTCTCGAGTCTTGATGGTGTTGCAGAATCAACTCAAACAATGTTTCTCCTAAAACACACAAACCTGAATGAGACGTCTACCAGATATTGAGTTCTCTATTGAGATGTTGCTGAGGTTGTGAGCCGTTTGTTTCAGGAGACGTCGGATCTCAAGCGTGATTTAGTCGTGGAAGCTGGTTGAGGTCTCGGTTCTCGTGTGACGCAGGTCTCTTGAGAAAAGGCCAGAGGGTTTTGAAGAGTCAGGAAGATCTGAGGAGCACAAAATGGTGGATGACCAGTGTCAGCTGTGAAATGGAGTCGCTAGCGTTGATGCAGGAGATAATTCAGTCAGGATCAGTGGAGCGAGGTGACTCTTCAACCGCAGCCGCACTGTTCTGAGAAGCTTCAGCTGAACATCACTGATCCCTGCTGTCTGCTTCTGCACTCATTATTATAAAGATTTTGTTGCAGTGACTCCATAGAAGAACCATTTTCTGCTTCCCCAAGAGCCTTTCAGGGAACACTTCTTAGAACCGCTCTTTTTTTCGTAATTGTGACTCTGGAGCACAAAACATTAAAGGTACACCGTGTAAAGCTGAATAAATAATATTTTCATTGATGTCTGGTTGTTAGGATAGGACAATATTTGAGAATCTGGAATATGAGGGTGCAATGCATATTACCAATCAAAAATAACATGATCTTTACTTAATATCCTAATGATTTTTGGCATAAAAGAAAAATTGATCATTTGGACCGTTGTCTATTTCTACAAATAGAGCTGTTTTGCTGAAGACACATATTAGTCTGAAGATCATTTTATGGATCTAAACAGCTTTTGTCCAATGTAAAGTACCTACTAAAAATCAGACGCTGAGAACTGTATTTTTATGTATATATATATATATATATATATATATATATATATATATATACATATATATAAAGCAAATCACTGTATGTATGTGTGTGTATATATATATATATATATATATATATATATATATATACACACACATATATATATTTTATTATATATATTTCTCTGTGCTGTTGAAGTTTGACTGTTTTAGGCGCATCTTATTTGACATTGTGAAATTAAATCATATACACAAATGTTAAAAAAATGGTCACATTGTATCAGTGAATGTTTGAGTCATTCGGCCAACTGATTCATTGAAAACTGATTCATTCAGAAATTAGTAAAAAAAAAGTGACTGTTATGAATCATTTAATTATTTTTTCAAGCAGTTTGTTCACTGCGATTCTTTCTGAAAAGAAACAGTTGTCTGTTTTTATGAATAGGTTATTGAATTATTGAATCATTAATCGATTTGGTCAATACACAGATTCATTCAGAGAAATCAAACAAATGATCATCATTGAGTTTCAAATGATTTGTTCAGCACTGATTCTTTCAGAAAATAAACAAGTCTTTGAGTCTACTCATTCATTTAATTGATTTGTTTGAGACACTGATTCGTTAATGAGTGATTCATTGTGATTCATATGATTAATTCTAAATGTCTCAGTATTTGCTGGTTTATGGAGCTGTTGTTCAGAAGCAGAATCATATCTGTGCTGTTTTCTGCTTCTCCTGTGATATTTCTGATATATGAGTCCATTACTATGTGTTTTATAAAGAGAGGAGTCTCTCAGGGGAGCTTGATTGTCTCACTCGTGGAGAATAATGCTCGTGTTTTTGCAGAAGGGGTTAGCGGGTCTTAAATCGACTCTTGGGAACGGCTTGTGTTGGATGCGTCTCAGAAGCTTCATGTTGGTTTGTTAATGGCTGACCTATTTCTGCTGCCATATGCTTCCTGGAAGGGATTTGCTTTGAAACATAAAAGCCAATGATTTGGATGGAGGAAGAAGATTATGAGCGCATCACTCCAGAAGATCTCACATCTGTTGATATGAACGTCGGGAAACAGTCGAGTAATGTGAAGAGTATTGATTCGTCTGGTGAGACGCTTTTACGGCGTTCTTGTGTTTGATTAAGATCTTTGCATGTTTCTTAAATCGTGTTGTGTTTGAACATAAGATTAAAATATAAAACCTTAAATGTTTGGAATAATTAAGATTTTTTTTATTGATTTAGTCTCTTTTGCTCACCAAGCCTGAACTATTTGATGAAAAGTGCAGTAAAATTATGACATATTTTTACACTTTAAAATAACAGTTTTTTCTCTGAATATGTGTTAAAGTGTAATTTATTTCTGATTTTCAGCATCATTACTCCAGTCTTCAGTGTCACATGATCTTCAGAAATCATAATACTGATACTGATTTACTGATCCACAAACATTTCTGATTATTATGTTGAAAATAACCTTAATCCTTAATTTCACCTCAGACTTTTGTAGTTCATCAAAAATATGATAATCAGGTTATCTTAAGATCGTTTGACACTGAAGACTGGAGTAATGGTGCTAAAAATCACAGAAATAAATTACACTTTAACACACATTCACAGAGAAAACAGATGTTTTACATTAGAATAATATTTCTGAATTTATACACTATTTTTTATTTGAATAATCACATTTTAGTGAACAGAAGAGTAGTGTGTGGGTATTATTTTAGGAGCCTGTGAAGTCAAACGTGGAAAATTCTTCAAAGGCTCTTTTGTAGATGTGATGTTGTGAACGGTTGGAGTCGTCGTTACGTGTAACTCGTGGCGTTTCTGTTCAATCTGGTTTATCAGGAAAGTCTAGTGAGAACAGGAACCGGTCGCGTGTGTCTGATCTCATCTGAGATCTTTGACCGAGCTCTATCATGAGAATCATCTCAGACTTCTTCCTCATTTGAGGGAAGGCACATGACCGAGCGCTTTGAGGAACTAGAGGTCAGCGGAGCTCTTTCTCCTGCTGTAAGGGAGAACATGAGAGCGTTTCCTCTTCTTCTCGGGCCTCTCACGAGCAAAAGGCTTCTGTAGCGTTCTCCAGCTTTAGAAGGCACGAACCCTCAGTCCAGGGTTATTTCGGTTGCTTGCGTAACCTTTGTGTGCTCAAAGAGGGCACCATTCCCGATTCAACCCAAAATAGCTCTCGGAGCATGCTTTAGGAAGTGTTCTTCAGAAAAGAGATGATTTCAGGGCTCGTCTCTTCATGTGTTCAAGCCTTTAGGTGATGTTTCATACATGTTGATTTGTTTGTAGTGGCTCTCTAAAGCGACAGACCACCTTAAAATGTCAATTCTGCCATTTATTTACCCTCATGTTGTTACAAACATATTTTTATTTTCTATGGAACATAAAAAGAGATATAACACTGGACCCCTTTGACTTTCATTCTATTGGCAAAAGAACAGCATAAAACATCCATAAAATGTAACTCAAAGAGCCCAGTGTTGTTTGGTTCTTCGAAATATCAGTTTTATGTTCCGGAGAAGACAGAAGGTCTCTTAGATCATTGCGCTTCAGTCCTTTTTAGGGAATATTTTGAGTATAATTCTGTTTCTGGGATAATAGAAGTGTACTAGTAATGTGCTATTAAAGTAGTTTTTTTTAAATCCATGAAATATATAAAAAAATGACATTTAATTTAGTTATGTGCTAAATTAAGTAAAACTGCAATAAAAAAATTCATAAATATATTCATGCTTATCTATATATACACATGCACAAATATATTATGTACACAAAAACATTTATTTTGGATGTGAACAGATTTAATTACAACATATATATATATAACATTCAATTACTGAACTACACTATTTCTAAATTCTACTATTTTTACTTAAATAACTCCTAAAGACTTTGCAACAGTCTGCATTGTATTAAACGGTAAATAAAAAATAACCTCTGAAACGATGAATGAAAACTTTTTTGTCAAGTTACACTAGAAATAAACCCAGATCAAGTTAAGTTGCTGGCTCTCTGCTCTTCTTGATTTATTTGGGCGTCTCAACTGAAGTGGCAGTAGTTTTGACATCTCTGGTCCTGCTCCAGTGAGGTTTATGTGGCAGAAATCTGTTGATCGACCCTGTCGTGTGTTTTACATAATGTGTTCCATAAGCTTATATAACAGGCCGTCCTGCAGAGCTCGACGCACATGCTCCAAACCGCACGCTAAAGATCGAAGTGAAAGAAGCTGGTCTTCAGTTCCTGTATCTTCTTCAGAATGCGAAGAGAGAAACGTATTTGAGGAAATATCTACTGCTGTCCACGCTCGTGTTTAACCCCCGCAGTGTACTCCAAATCTCTACATTCTGGGTCTGCACGCTTTTCACTAAAAGCCATATTGTGTCCGATCAACAACTTCTGAAAAAGTTATGTATATTATATATACTCATATATATTAATATGTAAAAAAAAATGTAAAACAAAAACTTTGAAATTTCAAGTAAGGTATTTCATAAAAATGACTCCCTTTAGATTGAAAAAGTGAGCTGCGTTGGTTCCTCAGTAGATGCACATAATGCAGGTTTATCAATTAAATTCAGTCATAAAGGGCGTGAGATGCAAAGAAAAGGTTTTTGACACCTAATAGACCCTTTTCACGCTCATCAGCATCGTGCAATTTTTATTATTTTTTTTGTTTAAATGTATGTGCACTTTATAACACTACACTACACTACGTGTTATATCACGTTTGCTTCAAATTACAAAACAACTAAAGAAAACTGGTTAACACTAATGCAAGGGTGTTTCTAATGTTCCTTTTTTTTACAACATCGAGTTTTTCTTTTGCTCTTTACACAAAGGGGAATGCAAAAAATATACATTTCCGTTCACTGCTCTTGAAGTTAACTCAGCTGACTTCTGCTGCTGGGAAACGGTAAACCATACACACCCGGGCCAAAAAAACAGTAACTTAAAAAATGTAAAAAAATATATATCTTGAAGCATCTGATCAGTTTCGTGCTAAAAAATTCAATTTTATTTTTTTAAATTATGTGTCTCTTCTCGGTTAAAACGGACCCAGATGCATTTTAAGAGTTAAACTCTTGCAGCCTGCTTCTTCAGAATTACTAGAGCTCTGAGCGATTAAATAGTCCTCAAGCAACTTCATCATTAACGACTCTTAATGCACAAGATCTATTTGTAATAATCAGGGTAAATATTAATACTAGTTCCTGGCTGTTTGGTTTAACTGTATAAATTGTTCTTCAGACACCGCTCTTCAATTAATTAGCTGAAAACGCTGTTAATCAGGGCGTCATTATTTGTTCATGAGAGCTGATGAGATGTTTCTGGTGAAACGTGAACGTTTAGGAAGAGTGTAATCTTTGGTCACGTTTCTCTGGCCGGTTGGTGATTAACAAACATCAGTAGACTTTGGAATCTGGTAGCGTTGGGATTGAAAGGTCTCGCAGGTGTCCAGTTTTTCCCATCGCTCTCTCGTCTTCCTCATTCTTAGCCCAAGGCTGCAGATGTTTTGTGAGCACTGAAAGAGGGAAGTTCAGGCATGCTTTGCATTTTTAGACCCCCTCGTGAAGCTTTAGTTCCTCTGAGCTCGTTTTGAGGACGTGAGAGACTCTTGACTCTGTCCATGCTCAAAGTCAACCAGATAAAACTAGTTAGTCTTGAGAAAGCTTGGTGCAGATAGTCTGGTTTAGGGTCACGGTGACCAAATGTCTTTGAATTTAGTGTTGAGCAGAGAAATGAAGACGTTAATGTAAGGTTCAGGTTTAAAAACAGACGAGGGAAGTGGAAAATTCTCTTGATTTAACTTGAACTCGAGTTTTAGTTTGTGAACAGATTGGCTGTGAAGACATTTTTAACACATCTCGTCTAGTTGAATCTTGTTTAACTTAAAAAACGCAATTAAACAGGTAAAGTTATTTCGAGTTGAAGTATTGGAAAAATGTTGCCGTATCTCATTTTTACAGTAAATTGGGGAAAATGCAAGGTCTAAAGGTTTTTTTTTTACACAAGAAAACCAGTAGAGCTTGTGATTCTTTGACACATTACATGCTTGACAGAAACCTTTGTTTTAACACAGTTCTTTATGGTTTTTTACTTTAATGTGCTTTTAAGATGCTTGGAAGAATCATCAGTCGCCAAGGTACAGTACTGCGTGAACTTTGGGCCCTGCTTGTATAGTTTGTGAGTTATTTATTAATCATGTTGATATTCAGTGCCTCCATCCTTTGCTTTGTCCCAAATACACCTGTGCACAATTTTTAAGAAAGTTGCTGGAGAAATTTCTACAGTCAAATATAGCATTTGAAGTGAATCGAAAAAGTTAAGACAAGAACTCTTTTAGGTTTTAGGACAACGTTGATGGAAGGTTTTGATACACTTCAAATGTTGACTAGTGTATAAAAGTGTTTTTTGGGAAGCATTTACTATTTATCACATTAATATTTGGTGCATCCATCCTTTGCTTTGTCTCGAATACATCTATGCACCATTTTTAAGAAAGTTTGCTGGTATGTTCTTCTAACGTCTTAGAGAAGTTTCCATAATCTTATATAAATGTTTTTGAGAAGCATCTAATGTGGCAAAGTCTTTAGCCCAGCAGTCCACTTGCACAGTTTTGGATGCTCTTTAAATCACTTTGGGGTAAAAGCTTCTGCCAGATCCAGATATTTAAAAGATCTTTTTTTAATATCACATTGAAGCACAATGCGGTGCCAACACCAGCAGAACTCCCAACACCAAGATCATAGGTTAAATTCGTAATTTCACGTTTTTTTGTTCTGGTGCTTTATTGTGTCATTAAGAGAGATGTTTGTTTGTTTCTGAAAGTACTGTCATAAAGGATTATGTGAATTATTTATCACATCAGTATTTGGTGCGTCCATCCTTTGCTTTGTCCCGAATACACCTGTGTACCATTTTTAAGTCTCTAAAGTCTTGGAGAAAATATAGTGGATTTTGGAGATTTTGAAAATGGTCATCATTGTTGTCTTAAGACAAGAACACTTTTAGGTTTAAGGACAACTTTGATGAAAGGTTTTTATTCACTTCTGGTAGGTTCTTCTAACATCTTGGAAAGGTTTCCACAGTTATATATGAATAGTAAAGGTGTTTTTTGAGCAGCGTCTAATGTGGCAAAGTCTTCAGCCTTTGCACACCTTCGGATACTCTGTAAATCACTTTGGGTAAAAGCTTCTGCCGCATGTAAAATGTGATATGTTTTTTTAAATCCCAAGATGTTGAAAATATGACAGGCTGAGCTCAGGCTGGCACGCCAGAAGGTTTTTTCTTCCCTGTGCTTCTGCTGAGCTGTGCAGGCTGAAGGTTTTGGGTGCGTTACATCTGCTAGATAGATTTCTGTCAGCTGCTCTCCAGTGGCAGCGAGAGGATCAGATCTGTGAGTCCATGTTACGCTCTGCCTGAACACCTCAGCACACATTGCTGCTCTTAAAATGGCTGCCCTTGAAGCTCAAAGGATCTGTGGTGCTCAGTGACTGTCAGAGCCGCGCCACGCACATGAAAGCTTCACAAATTTCACCCCATTAGCCTGGAAGCCTGCGATTTCTGTTTTATGTCTGCTATTTTTGCATTTTTGTTTTCATCCTCGACCAGACGTTATGGATTGTCCAGGTAGTGCCGTCGAGATGGGTGTAAGTTTGCTGTGAGTTCCTCTAGAACACATCAGGGTGGAGCTGAAACTCGACCTCGAGAGACAATGGCCAGACCTGCCCTGGGACACACTGGCAGTGTTGTTGCGAATGAAGGTTGAAACTGGCGTCTGCTTTTGCGGTTTGAGGCCACAGGTGATAAGACATAGGTGTGAGAGCTCAGATGTCTTTATTCTCGACAAGAAATCTTCTCATCTATCAGGAATTCCAACCATTCAGCCATGAAACCTGTTTTCAGGCTAGTGTCTGTATAACTACTGCATGTGCCAATCTGATGGGTTTTAACCCTTAAATATTAAACCCATAAGCACTGATGCTTAACTCGGCACTGTTTGGCAGACATGGTGTGATATTGCTTTCTTTTAAGTATTTTTATCATTTGGATGAAGTAGAAATAATGTAAGGAAAAACACTTTATTTTAATATTTCACTTTGGAAATGTGGTTGACTTTAGGTAAACTAGCAGTCATTGGAGTATTACTAGACTGTTTGCTTAATATCTACTAGTAGACATTTAACTATATGTATCAAGTATGATTCAACTAACAGTCTATTAATACTCTAATGAGAGTGACATGTAGTTGCAAAGGTACATGTTATCTAAAGTGGAATATCGAAATCAAGTGCAACCCTTAGCTGTATTTATCAGGATTTGATTGCACCAAGTCGGTTAATATTCATCAGGGTTATTTTTACCCAAATGCACGGACTTGGTTACATCAGTAGAAAGGTTTTTATTAGATTTTGATGAAAGCAGACTATCATTTTTTTGTGCTTTTAGAATTGCATGAAATGATGTTTGTGCAATATAGGAACAGTGAAATTTATTTTGCATCATATTTTTAAGCACATGTGTTCTATGATAACTGTATGCTTTTGTTTCTCGTATTTTAATAACAATTGCTGGTCTTTGATAGTATTTTGCTCCCTTTATGAATTAAGAGTGCAATCACTGATTAGAAATTCATTTATCCTTTAAAAGCGGTACAAAATGGTCTATTATGCCTTGAGAATTACTAAGATCCAAGTAGAGTATTTTTATATACAGCATTCAAGGCTTTCTCTAATGTGTAGCGTTGCACTGAACCCATATAACACTGGCCTTGACATTGAGGCCTTTTCTTGCAGAAATCACCCGCAAAATGTGTCCTGGTGAGAGAGCCAGCCAAGGCTGAAGATTTATTCTGGTTTGTGTTGATGGCTTTCAGATCTGCAGAGCTGGTATTGTGCTAAATGGATTCCTGTTGTTGAGTTCATGCTAATATTCATGTCCTTGCCACACAGATCAGACTGAGAACGACCCATGATGAAAGAAAAACATGTTGCTTGGTATTGTAGAGAAAAGCAGCAGTTGTGGTTTTATGTGTATTTCTGCATGTAAGGTTTACATGAGGTTAGTGTTGAATTAGTTTTATTCAAATCATATGCTCCTAACATACTCTCTGTAATTTCTGGCTCAGTTTGTAGATTTTCATGGAAACGTTTTATTGGTTTATGAACATGTTCAGTGCAATCTAATGAAATATTGCAATATTCCCAAATACAGCAGGGATTTGTGCACAGACAAGCATGTGTATGTGCTGAATTTTGGCAGTGGTGCGAGTATTAATGAAAAAGTATTGATCAGGGACGGAATCATACTTTGTTTCAGCTCATTGATTGGTAGGGTTGCCGGGTGCTCTTAGGTCACGGGACATAATAATGCCACCTCCAAGTGACGGCCTGCCCCATAATCCTTTGTGTTTGCACTGTATCTCTGAAGCCTGAGCGTTCCTCATCCCTCGGCGGATTCACTCAATCTTATTTCAGAAGGGCTTGATGCAATCTGATGGAACATGCTGATGTAAATACCAAGGCCCATTGGTGTGCTCCAGCTGAGGCTTATCCCTGGGTAATAAAAAAATGGAACAAATCAGCCCATAATCCCTCCTCAGCTATTGTTCTTGGAGCAGACTGACCACTCGCCAAAAAAAGAAAGATTCTTCTGTTGAATTCTGCCTTGTCAGAATTTTAGATTGCTTTTGACCTTCTGTGAAATACGACGCTGTAAAATTTCCTTTCCAAATGTTTGCTGTAAGGCATGTGTTTCTGTACTCTTACCCCTTTCTTTTCTTTCTGTCCCTAACCAGGTTTCCCTGATTTTCCAGGGAGTCCTAAGCGATGGAAGTGCTGCAGTGCGATGGCTGTGATTTCCGTGCAGAGTCAAACGATGAGCTCAAAGCGCACATACAAGATGTCCACACGGCCTTCTTGCAGCCTGCAGAAGTGGGAGAAGGTGACGGGTCACCCAGACGATCCAGGTCAAACTCGATAAACTCCCTCAGCCAAACAGAGGATGAGGAAGACTTGAGCAATCACAATTACGAATCGTTAAAAAAGGACGCAGGTATATCAACGTTTGCGATTCAGAGATAATGACACATTAGAAGTTCAAACTGAACTTGTTTGAAATAGTTTCTTTCTCTGTTTATGTTTCAGGTATTAAATCCTTTAAGGACCTTGGCCACTTCTCTGGTTCAAAGAAAGCGAAACACAACCAATCGGCAAAACCTTCGAACAAAACGTCAACTCCATTTTTCCAGTGTAGGTTCTGTGTTCGGTACTTCAGATCCAGCTCTCTTCTCGGTGAACACACAAGGAAGGTCCATGGAGAAGCAAGCGATGAGAGATCCCACAAAACTTCCAAGCAGGCCAGCTGCAGTGCTACGACACATGATGGAGTAGGAACGGTCTTTTCCTGCCAGTATTGCACTTATAAATCCCCACACAGAGCACGGATTCTGAAACACCAGAAAATGCATCACAAAGAAGTTTTACCAGCCCACTCGGCTCCTCCTGTTGGAGCTGAGGTTTTGGATTTGGACTCTGACGCCTCATCTGTTGAAGAACAATGTGAAGAGTCGGCAGAGGATGTAGAACGTAATGTGCTGGAATCTATGATCAAACCCCAGACAAGAGGAGGCTTTAACTGTGAGTGGTGTGGGTTTCAGACTTCAAAAAGGCAGCAGTTAGCCGAACACATGATGAAGAAACACCGTAACATGGTGAAGATCATGGTATCCTTGCAACAGCCCAAAATTCAGGATGGAAGTGCGGGATCCAGTAAGTCTGATTCTGCTTCATCCAGGAGAAGCACTCCAACCTCAAATTTGAACCTGAACGATCTAGTGAGCAATGAAGGGTCCTCTGCGAATGTCTCGTCAGTCAAAGGATCCTCTGGCAATGCATCACTCAAAGCCACTTCAGGGATATCAAGTTTTCAGTACTCACAGCTCACAGCAAAAATACCCAACAGCACTGGATCTTCCATACTCTCCGAGAGATCGACTTTCACGATGTCAGATATGTCTAGGTCTGGTGTGGATCTAGATGCCAGCATGCTGAATGATTCGAGAAGCAGTTCAGATAATGAACTCTGTGACTTGGATGATCCCAATTACACAGAGTCAGCTGAGGATTCTGCTAAGCTGCTTCTGTCAGAAGAGGATAATGACCTGCTGGAAACTAAAGGAGTTCCATTCAAAAGACACTTGAACAGGTTCCAGTGCCCTTTCTGCTCCTTCTTGACCATGCACCGACGTAGTATTTCTCGTCACATAGAGAACATACACTTATCTGGCAAAGCTACAGTGTATAAATGTGACGAGTGCCCCTTTCTTTGCACCAACCCACTAAAACTTGACGCGCACAAACAATGTCACGGTGGGTCTTCCGAATGGGACACTATGGACTTAACCAGCGAAAGTGTAGATGGTCCGGCTGAACGCTCAGAGCCAGTGAACGGAGGAAACGGCAGCTCCAAAATCAATGGCAAAAAATCCAATGCAGTCGAGGAACAGCAAGGTCCTCATCGGTGCTCACTGTGTAATTTCTCCACCGTCACACTGAAAGGTCTACGTGTCCACCAGCAACACAAACACTCATACTGTGATGGAACACAAGTCACGGGTCAAGAGGGCTCGTCCAATGAGCAGCAAGATTCTGAATCTGAATCCTACAGCTCCTCGAGCTTCGTTCAGAAGACTCAGACCTCAATCCTTGGATTTTCAACCAAGAAGCATCTTATCGGGAAGACAGCAAGAAAGTCCATCAACGATTTGCCTTTGGATCTCTCTCCTGTCAAAAAACGGACAAGGATTGATGAAATTGCAAACAATCTCCAGAGCAAGATTAGTCAAAGCCAACAGCATGAAGATGTGATTAATCTTGAGGAGATGGATGAAGATGTGGAGGAGAATGGGAATCACATCGATTTAGAAACAAGCAAAGAGTCCTCTGATGCTCGAAGTCAGCACTACACCTTCAACACTCAGCACCTTCATGTTAGAAATTCTGGAAGTGTTCAGACAGAACGTGGTGTCGGGAAAAGAAAACGTAATCTGCAGTCCAAACTAAGCTCGAGAAACATTCCTGTTCAAGTAACCATTTCTGATGATGAAGACAATTACAGTGCCTCTTTGGAATCTAAAGATGCCCAAGATCAAAGCAGTCAAGATAGCAGAGAGACATATCAAGACAACACTGAATACAATACCGAAGAACCCGGGAACCTGTTTTACTGCAAACATTGTGAGTATCAAAACAAGTCTGCTCGCAGTGTCAGCACACACTACCAGAGGATGCACCCTTATATCAAGTTTAGCTTTAGATACATCCTGGACCCAGAGGATCAGAGCGCAGTCTTCCGTTGTCTCGAGTGCTTCATTGAATATAACAACTTTAATGATCTGCACCAGCACTATATGACGCACCATCCAGAAGCAAGTAACGTCTTGAACTTTAACCAGCCTGATCTGGTGTACATGTGCGGTTTCTGTTCTTACACAAGTCCAAATGTGCGGAGCCTGATGCCCCATTATCAAAGAATGCACCCTTCAGTGAAGATCAACAATGCCATGATCTTCTCGAGCTACATGGTCGATCAGCCTCATAAGGGTGCTGCTGAGTCCCAAACACTGAGGGAAATTTTGAATTCTGGACCTAAGAGTTTCAGCTCCACCTCATCCGGGTCCAGATCATCATCCAGTCCTGCTCTCAAAAGTATCTGCAAAACGCCAGAAGCGAACACTGAGGCTGAATCTTTTCGAGAAGGTCTGGGTGGTAATGTTGTGGTTTACGACTGTGATGTCTGTTCTTTCTCAAGTCCCAACATGCACTCTGTACTGGTCCACTATCAGAAAAAGCACCCAGAGCAAAAGGCCTCATACTTCCGCATACAAAAGACCATGCGGGTCATATCAGTCGACCGAGCACAGCTGTCAAACAATTCAAACTACAGCCTGACGAGCACCCCAAAGTCTTCAAACGTAATTTTGCCTGTGGCTCTGGATGAAGATGTTTACTATTGCAAACACTGTGTCTACAATAACCGTTCTGTAGTTGGCGTTCTGGTCCACTATCAAAAGCGACATCCGGAGATTAAGGTGACGGCAAAGTACATAAAGCAAGCACCCCCAACTCCAGGGCTGCTGAAACTCATGGATGAGTTACAGATTGCACCTCCTAAACAGTTTCTGAAGCAATTCAATAACAATGGGATTGAAGGGTCAGGTAATTCCAGCAGTAAAGGAGCATCCGACAAAGGGGAACCTGAAATGCTGTTCTTCTGCCAGCACTGCGACTATGGGAACCGCACTGTGAAAGGGGTTTTGATTCACTACCAAAAGAAGCACAGGGAGGTGAAAGCCAACGCCGACCTCGTCCGTAGACACACGGCTGTGGTCCGGAGTCAGAGAGAACGAGCTCAGATGGTCCAAGCTGGGAGTTCCACATCCACTGCAACTGCAGCTACTGAAGCAGAAAAATCCAGATCGTTGCGATCTTTGAAGTGTAGACACTGTGCGTACACTTCTCCTTATGTGTATGCCTTGAAGAAGCATTTGAAGAAGGATCATCCTACTGTGAAGGCCACGGCCATGACGATCTTACACTGGGCTTATCAGGACGGCGTGTTGGAGGCTGGTTATCACTGTGAGTGGTGCATATATTCGCACGCTGAACCAAGCGGGCTGCTCATGCATTACCAAAGACGCCATCCTGAGCACAATGTTGACTATACCTACATGGCCAGCAAACTGTGGGC
Source organism: Puntigrus tetrazona (assembly GCF_018831695.1). NCBI lineage: Eukaryota > Metazoa > Chordata > Actinopteri > Cypriniformes > Cyprinidae > Puntigrus > Puntigrus tetrazona. The sequence goes on from NW_025048699.1 coordinate 895,977, forward strand.
TGGTCCTGATACTTCCACTAGCAGGCAAGCTGGAAACTCTGAAACGAAGCATTACCAATGTAGAGATTGTGCCTTTGAGGCATGCTCCATCTGGGACATTACTAACCATTACCAAGCAGTGCACCCTTGGGCCATTAAAGGTGACGAGTCAGTCCTGCTCGACATTATCAAGGGAAACCAAGCACCTGATAAGTTGTTCCCACAACTACCTAAAGGACATGCTTCCATGTCCAGTCCGTTCAACAGCAGCAACCAGCAAGAAGAGGCCTCGGTTGAAGCCAGCCGCCCAACACATGAGCGACAGTCTAATCTCTCTCTGTCTGCCACATCGTCCATCTCAAACAATCCTTACCAGTGCACCGTGTGCTTGTCTGAGTACAACAGTCTTCATGGGCTCCTGACCCACTATGGCAAGAAACACCCAGGCATGAAAGTCAAAGCTGCTGACTTTGCTCAGGAAGCAGATATCAACCCTAGCTCCGTTTACAAGTGCAGACACTGTCCCTATGTGAACTCGCGCATCCACGGAGTTCTCACACACTACCAGAAGCGACATCCTTCCATCAAAGTCACGGCTGAAGACTTTGCAGATGATGTCGAGCAGGTAAACGAGTTGGTTAACGAGGCAGATGAGCGTTCTAAGACCCAAAGGCAGGGCTACGGTGCTTACCGCTGCAAGATGTGCCCTTACACACATGGCACTTTAGAGAAACTCAAGATACACTATGAGAAATATCATAACCAGTCTGCCGCAGACATGTTCAAAGCAACTGCAATGCAGTCACCGACCAGAAGAGACGATTTGGTTGCTGAATGTAGCAGTAGTAGTGTGACCGAAGTCTCTGAGGTCTGTGACTTTGACCTCACACTTCCCGAAGTCGCAAAGAGCGACAAGCACGCCGTGTTTAAATGTCAGCTGTGCAAGTACTTCTGCTCAACTCGGAAAGGCATTGCTCGTCACTACCGTATCAAGCATAACAATGTCAGAGCGCAGCCCGAAGGGAAAAATAATGTCTTTAAGTGTGCTCTCTGCTCCTACACCAACCCTATCCGCAAAGGCCTTGCAGCACACTACCAGAAACGGCATGATATTGATGCCTACTACACACATTGCTTGGCAGCATCCAAAACTGTGGCGGAGAAACCGAACAAGGTGATGGTGCCCTTGGCATCTGAGGCAGAGACTCCAGCGATGAGTGAAGAGCTAAGGCTCGCGGTGGACCGAAGGAAATGCTCGCTTTGCTCCTTTCAGGCTTTCAGCAGGAAGAGTATAGTTTCTCATTACATAAAGCGCCACCCTGGAGTCTTTCCCAAGAAGCAGCCCTCCAGCAAACTAGGCCGTTACTTCACTGTAATCTATTCCAAGGAGGCAGAGAAACCTCCGTCCATGGAGGAGGTGGAAGTCGTTGAAGTGAAGGATGAGGTGGAACCTGAAGGTGACGTAGACTGGCTCCCCTTTAAATGCCTGAAATGCTTCAAGCTATCGTTCAGCGCGGCGGAGCTGCTGGTGATGCATTACAACGACTGCCACGACAAGGAGCTCAAGCGGGATTTCGTCACCATTCCGAGCCCTGCGGAGGACGGCACGGCGCTCTACCAGTGCACCCATTGTGAAATCAAGTTCTTGACTCTTCCAGAACTCAGCGTTCATCTGATAAACCACAATGAGGATTTCCAGAAAAGAGCCATGAGGCTGGAACGAAGAAAACAGCTTCAAAGCAAGCAGAGGACGACAGAGCCACCAGAACCCAAACCAGAGAATAAGGTGGGCTTAAATACCTTGTAATGGGTAAAAGTGATTGTTATAGTTGACTATCCCTGGCCCATTTTTATCCAGCTTCTCAAAGTGCCATTTTACGCTTGAGAATTCATGAAATTTGCGCCTGCTTTCAAACTTAAGTACAAATGCAAGATAGGCTCTTGCTCTCCCAGGTATGACATCATCAATAACTTAAAGTAGCAATGCATTTTCATCTGAATAGAACGCTGAAGGGTGTGATGATGCTTAGTTTCCTTGCCATAATGTATTTTGCTGAAATTTCTTTATTGCCAAATGTGAACTGAATGTAAACTCCTCTTAGGAATGTCACCATTCAATGTAAATTTATCTGAGACTATTCTTAAATAAGAACATTCAGTGTAAATGTCGGCAAAATGTGATTAATCATCTCTTAAGACTGACTTAAAATTTAGTCCTAAACTTCACTTAAATTACAACTGAGATGCTTAGTAACTAACTTTGAAGCGCAGCTTTGAGCCAGGGTTTTTTAAATTCTAAGTTAGCACTGTCAAACAATTAATATATATATATATATATATATATATATATATATATATATATATATATATAAAGTTATGGCAATATACATATATTACGTAAATAAAATTGCAATTTATTGTTTGACAGCACTACTCTGAATATTTGTATGAGGCTTGATAAATACGGGCCCAGACTAAGTAACTAAGTGTATTCTGTGTGATTTATCTCTAGAATTGATCTGATTGCTTTAGGAACATAGTAAACCGAATAAACTGAGATGATGTCTTTAGTGTTACATTTGGATAAACCTCGACCACCATAGATGGACAAGTACACTGCAATCTGGCAACACTGGAGACATAATCTTCAGCTTCAGTGATTTAAGAGTGCATCTAACGATCTTCTGTTGTAATTGTGTCTTCCTCTAGGTGGAAGGCACCGCTGATAAGACTCCCATCGGATACAGGTGTAACTTCTGTGTGGAGGTCCACCCCACCCTCCGGGCCATCTGCAACCACCTGAGAAAACATGTGCAGTACGGGGAGGCCAAGGAGGGACACGTGAAGGTACGTTCATGCTGTTATAAAGCGTGAGTGCTTGATAAATCTTCGTCTGTGATTTATACACTTGCAAGACTTATTTTAATAGCAAGTACATTCACAGGCGGTTTGGTCCTGTTTTTCCGTCTAATCGGGTTTCGTTCACTTGTTTGGCTGGTTACACCACTACAGTTCGACCGCACATTCAGTGATATGGACAAATAAAGCAAATCCTTGAGTTTTGCAGAGCAAGCAGAGAAAAAGGACGAGTATGGTGTTAAGACATTTCCTTAAACTTTTATTTTCATGAGGACAGCCTTGAACAAGATCATCAAGTCGGTCGTGTAATTAACTCTAGTGGCCTTGTACTACTTGTTTGTTCTTATTTCTGAAGATCTTTCCTGATTGTTATGAAGTTTTAGAATGTGAACTAAATTTGATATTTAACCTGATATAGCCAGGAGCGCACCCATGATGCCTCAAAATGCTTTCTAGGTAGGGTAATTGACACGAAACATGTCTGTATCTGTGCTTAACACTTATATTAATGTAGACAGGGAAGTGTAGTTCTCAGCTCCACGTTAAATTATCTTTTATCTTCGGTAGTTGATCTAAAATGGTACTGCCGAAGTACAGAGATTGTGCATAATTAAACAACGAATTGGCAAAATGCTGAAGAGTGCACTTTCAATGAGGTAATATCTGTATCATAGAAGAAATTTGTGTACGGTGTAATGCTTTTCTCATTAACCGTATCGCTTAGGGTGGACTGTTTATGCACAGAGCTGCATTTAAACACGCCTGATTCCCGAGACTCTCGATGCACCCTTCCGTCTCTGTTCTCTGAAGAGAAAGCCAGTCGGGTCGTCCTGACGGTGTGGCGTGGAGAGAGGCGTGTAAGCGCCTTAGTGTTAGTATTCCACTGAGAGTGCCAGAGCTGGCAGGGAGGCCCAGGCCCGAGGATTTGAACAGAAGCCCAGTGAGGATCAGCAGACAGACGGAGCGCACCGGACACTAGGGGGCAGAACACACTTCCAACACACACACACACAGGCAGGGATTCCCAGAGTCTTCGTCAGCTGAAGCCCTTTGAGCAGTCCTCCTGAGTAGATAATGCAATCATTTATTTAAAACTTAAAAGCGCATTTGCATGCAAGTTGGTTAGTATTCACATGTAGTGTTTTTTCATTATTGAGGCAAAAATGCATATAATGACCGAAAAAGGCATTTTTTTATAATTAAAAAAAAACATAAGTGTTAATGTGGAAGCAGAATATAACCTGGTATACACACCATCGGTCCTAGAAACAATCAGTTTGAATTCCACTTTCATAGAGGACTGGAATGTTTTCATTTTTTTGAATCCATATGCAATGATGCATGTTTAAAATGGTATATGGCCTCACGGTTGTGGCGTCTGGTTATCATGGGCATTGGGTTTGGTTATTTGTCTGCATTTTTTACTCTTTGAAAAGAACGTGTTAGATATCAGTCTGATCAATGTAATGATTCAAGTATGGGCTGTGAAGATAATAGCTGATATCACTCTGTCAAAGGTGGAATCTGTCACTCTTGCATCACAGCGGTGCGTTTTGCACAGAAAGACCAGATGTATTTCTTTGGTTGTGTCTGTGCCTCTGATTGGCTGACGGTGCAGGAGGGTCTTATTTACATCCATCTGAAGCGCGGGGTCAGTTCTCTCTCTGAAATGCAAAATTTCCCGCGGCTGTGAAGCAGCAGATGTCTCAGAAACACACAGGAACCTCTTGGCCATTTCTAAATAGGGAAAAAGGGATGTCCCGAAGGAGCCCTCAGCCTCAGAGAGCTTTAATGGCCGTAATCAAACACGGATCATCTGTGCTTCAGTCTAGAGCTGATGATCACCTCCAAACCCGGAGAGAAATATGATATATCAGCGTGATTTATCACGATTAATAAAGGTCAGGAACTTTAAATATGTTTCAATACAAAATGAGGAATAAATGTAAACTATATACTGTAAACTATCTGTTTGTTTTTATTATTAACAAAAAGCACAAGTTTTTACTGTATTATATACAATTGCTCTGCTAACTGAGACTCGTCGTAGCACTTGCGTATCATTGCTCTTTTGTCGATTTTGATTGCTTTTTATTGAAGACGCTTTAGATAAAATGACACAATGCAAACTATCTTTCAGTCATTTACTGTGAGGGTAATGTCATCATTTCCTCTGACAGCAGGAAGCAGCGGAGATGCCCGTTCCTGGTCCCGAGGATGGAATCACCAACGGCGATGTGGAGGATGTGGTTTCCATGGATGCTGACCAGTTGGAGCTTGGTGCATCACCGGCTGACATCGCCATGGAGACGGAGGAGCCAGTGCCCGTGGAAACGGAGCCGATGGTTGGAGCGCTGGAGTCGGAAAAGCAGCGAGTGGTTCCCGGGCATCCGTGCAGCATGTGTAACCGCATGTTCATGTCCATGCAGGGCCTGCGCTCTCACGAGAGGAGCCACACGGCCGTGGCCCTCGTCAACAAAAACGACAAATACAGCTGCCAGTACTGTCAGTTCGCCTCGCCCTTCAGACACAAGTGAGTGAGAAAACACCCTAAAACTTACAGACTGGGATAAGTGTGGTTAAAAATGATCATGTATAAACAATCGTCTCAGAATATATAGATAGGAATAAAAACTGTCGGTTTTGGTGTTTGTAAGCGCTGATAAAATGGAGAAATGCGCCATGTTTTTAAAAATCAAATGGATGGACGATATAACATTTGCTAGATTTTTTTATTGCACTTCATCTATTTGAATTTGTAGATTTTATGAGTTTTTTCTCCACTTCAGCAGCACTTACTGTGGATTATACATGAACAAACCCTTCAGTAAAAAACTTCAAACAGAAACAAAACTGGTGCGTCTCCTAAATGTTATATGGACAAACTCCTTAGGAAAAACCTTCACAATATTATTAGGAACAGAACTGCAAGGTTTGGTGTATGTTCTGCTGAAGTGGAATAAAAATACGCATTAGCACCATGTTTTTAGGTTTATAAAATGTCCTATAAATCAGTGTGAAAGATATATGAACAAACCCTGTAGTAAAAATCCTCAGAATATAAAATGCATAAAATCCACTGACGCAAATAGATAAAGTGCAACAAAAACTCAAGCGATTGATATATGAACAAATCCCTCAGTAAAAACATTCAGAATATAGAAAGGAAGAAAACCTTAAGGTTTGGTGTATGCAAGTGCTGCTGAAGGGGAGGAAAAAACTTGTGGCCTTGAAAAATATGCATCTTCACCATGTTTTTAGGAATAAAATGTCCTAAAAACCAGTGTGAATGATATATGAGCAAATGCTTCAGTAAAAATCTTCAAAATATAGACGGAAATAAAACTTTAAAGTTTGGCGTGTGTAAATGCTGCCGAAGTGGAGAAACAAACTCATTTTCGAAAAAATGCATAAAATCTACTGACTTTAATATATGTATAGTGCAACAAATAAATAAAATGATTGATTTATGAACAAATCCCTCAGTAAAAGCATTCAGAACTAAAGAGTTTGGTGTATGAAACAAGCTTATTTTGAGAAAGCGGCATTAAATTTGCGTAAATAGGATAAAGTGCAATTTAAAAAAATTGTACGATAAATGAACAAACCATTTAACACAAACAAAAAATCTTTTAAAAAATTTAAGAAACATGTTTTAGAATTAATATGCTGTAAATGTCAGTGAGAAATATATATGTATAAAGCCTCGAGTGTTTCTAAAGTAGAGGGGAAAAAATAGTTGAAATCTCTCAACCAAAATAAAAAAAGTACATTTCCACTAATCTGAACAAAGACGCTATGAAAAGTCAAAAAGCCCAAAAGTTCAGAAACTGACCAATGCTCGAAAAAACTATGTTTTTGCTTTAAAGCATTGAAATAATAAACAATCTTCGTTGATTCTTTGTCTCTTTCATCAATCTAAGAGAGGAGTTAAATAAATACAGAAAGTCCTGAGGGAAATCCTATGCGAGATGTAGATGGTGTCACGTCTCCTCATTTACTTCCTGTGAGAATGGCAGATATTTTGACAGAGCAGTTAGTCTCGTCTGAAGCACAGGACCTTTGTGTGGTTCCCTGGAGTAAATCCGCCTTCACTGGATGTTCTGTGACCCAGAAAGCTGCCGCATTCATGTGCCACACGGGAACCGCGGATAAAAAACACTGATTCCCAAGATCCCTGTCGGAGACGGCTGTTTTGTCAGAGTCTCAGCTCTAAAGCGGGGATCTTCTGCCGAGAGGTGTTCCTTTCACACGTCTTTAGGGTTATCATTAGACGCCGTCCTTGTGGAACGGTTCAGACGTCCTGGATCTTCTCTGCTTTGGTCGACGGTGACGTTGAACACCAGCGTCCGCTGACAGCACACCTGTGACGCCCGCCGAGCGTTACTGCATGCTTTTACATATTTATTATATTTCTCGTTTTTATGAGAATAGAGAACTGGAAGGGACGGAGATCAGAAAATGAAACCTGCATCGTCCGCGTGAGATCAGAACGTGTGTTACACGGCAAAAAAATATTTTCTTCCTCAACATTTCTGTCTTGCTTTCTTGTACGAATATCTAAAAATGTTATTGTTTTCTGAAAATAATATACAAATTTGATTAAACATCCAAAAATATCTTCCAGTGGGATGAGAAATATAATCTTAACTCAACGGCTAAGCAAGATTATTTTTCTTAACCCATTGGCAGATATAGTTTTTTTAAGCAAAAACTAACAACATTAATATAATATTATATACATAATATTATTTGAAAACAAGACATAATATCTTAAGTTACTTTACTTGCATCCTGATTCAATAATGTTTTTATATTTATTTTAAAAAAACAAGTCAAAGCGTGTGTTGTTAACTGTTAAAATTATTTTCTTTAATAGAAATATTATTTGAACTTTTGTATTTAATTTTTTTATTAATTTAATTAATTAATAATTAATTTTTTCATTAATCCGGTGGGAATTACTATTAAGATGTCCTCTTCATCCTTGGTTGCGTTTAATTAAGCAATTTGTTTTTAGATAGTAGAATAGGTATTTTATATTCTAAAATTCCAAATAGAAATAGTTCAACAAAATTAATTTGCACAGAAATTTAATTAACGTTAAAGGGCTGAAATTGTTCAAACTAAAATGGAAATAAAAATAATGCTAAATAGAAATATATCAATAGAATTGAAAAATTTAACTACTAAATAAAAAATAAAAACTTTTTTTTCCTCCTCCTGTGTGTGTGTGTGTGTGTGTGTGTGTGTGTGTGTGTGTGTGTGTGTGTGTGTCTTCTCTCTAGTCTGGACCGTCACGTCCAGTCACATCACGGACATCAGAAGCCCTTCCGCTGTAAGTTCTGTCCCTTTAAATCCTCCTACCTGAGCCGCCTCAAGAGCCACCTGCACAAAGCTCACGCAGGTGAGGCGCTACACACACACACACACATATAAACATAACCGTACACATAAACACACTCACTCACACACACACTTAACGAACCCTACCGCTACGTACTTTAGGTGTGTTTTATACAACTCGTCACAGATACTGTAAGCCTGGGTTTAATTCACTGCTCGGTTCATGTTTTCCCTCAGAAAGAAAATCTCTGTATATTTATAGCTTGAACTGGTTTCAAGATTTTCGGAGACAACTGTCATGTGACTTTTAACAAGATGACTTAAATGAGCTTGAGACGTTAATGAGGACACTCAAAGACACACCTGTAATTAACATGAACATGACAGCCTGTGTGTGTGTTGTATTGATTGTTTGTGTGTGTTTTGCATGTGTGTTATAGTGTATATGTTTGGGTGTTTATGTGTGTGTTGCAGTGTGTGTGTGTGTGTGTGTGTGTGTGTGTGTGTGTGCGTGAAGCTGCAGGAATCTCTCACACACTCGTCTGATGGTAACAGTGTTTCTCTCACTGGACTGTGAAAGTCACTGAAGGGCAGAGCGACAGAAATCAAGTGTCGTCCTTCTGCTCTCCGTTACCCATCAGCCCTCTCTCTCTCTCTCTGTCTCTCTCTCTCTCTCTCTCTGTCTGTCTCTCTCTCGCTGTCTCTGTCTCTCTCTGTCTCTCTCTCTCTCTCTCTCTCTCTCTCTCTCTGTCTCTCTCTCTCTCTCTGTCTCTCTCTGTCTCTCTCTCTCTCTCTCTCTCTCTCTTTTAATCCGTCTGGTTCTGTGTTTCAGGTGAACACACGTATAAGTGCATGTCGTGTCCGTTCTCCACCATGACCATCAGTCAGCTGAAGGAGCACTCTCTTCAAGAGCACGGAGAGACGCTCACGCTGCCCAAACTCCGAGCCGGAGCCGGCCTGCGCTCCACTCGACCCAGCGCTGAGCTCCTCCAGCAGAACGCCGGCCCACAATGCACCGGTAAGGTCGCAGAAGCACCCGAGACTTCTTGTGTTGAACATTTTCGTCGTAACTGGCAAAATTCCTGATATTGCCGTAAAGGTGACATATATATTGTTTATATAAACTAGCATTGAAAGGTCTATGCTTTTCCTGAACGTAATGTAATGTAATGAAGGTGCTGAGGCTTGGCGTGTCTGAGCGAGGCAGGTGTTAATAGCAGGTGTGAGCGGCGTCTAGACGCTGATGTCTTTGTCTCGCTGCTGTCGTCTCAGAGTCTGCGGGGTATCTGGAGCCAGCAGATGTTCAGCAGCAGTTGAGTCACTTCCAGCTGGCGTCTCGAGTCCAGGCCGACGTCTGCTCCAGTCCGTCCGATCCGCCGCTCGAGGGCCCCGTTCCTCCGGCCCGGCCCGACTCCATCCTCACCTGTGAGTTCTGCGAGTTCAGCTCCGGATACATGCAGAGTCTGCGCAGACATTACCGCGACCGGCACGGAGGAAAGAAGCTCTTCAAATGCAAGGACTGCTCCTTCTTCACCTGCAACAAGTAAGAACCGCTTTATTTACAGTTACATTCATGCATTAGACAGACACTTTTATTCAGAGCGACTTTCGTTGCATACAAGCTGCACTTATAATTAGTTCACGATCTCTCTGGGAATTAAACCGTGACCCTTTCGTCGTGAGAGCAGGTGTTTATCGTGAGCCATCTGGTTAGAGTGAAGAGTAATATCAGAGCGTATTTACTCCAGCGACTGGTTTACCAAAGCACTAAAAGCTCATCCACCTTTTACCGCACGTTATCGTGTTTTAAGGTCTAGATCGGTGATTCCCAGAGGTTTTTTATCAGCCGAACACCTTTGAACTGAAATGTGTTAATATGTCAATAATTTAACACATTCACATGTTCACAGTTATTTGATGTGTGTTAATAGTTACTTGACACAGGTAAAAAAAAAATATATTTCATGCGATTTAGTAAGCACTTTGTTTTGTTTCTATTTTTAAATTAATTCACATTTTATTTACAATGTCATTATTATGCAATGTCTTTATTTTTCATTGATTTAAATTTTTTATTTTTTTTTCCATTAGTTTTTATTTTTAATTAATTAAAATGTTCTTTAAAAAAACTATATTTTAAGTGTGATTTAAGTGAAATTTAATTTGTTACAACTTCTCTTTTAATCAAGTCAATTTGATTTTTTTATTATTAATTTTACGTTTTTATGACTTCACTTTTAATTTTGAATTTATTTTATTTTTATATTTTTGATGATTAATCGTCAGCTTTCCGTCCACTCTTTTTCATTTTTGCTTTGTTTTTTAATTGTACAATTGCACAGCAAAACGAAATGGTTTATTTGTGTACGTTGCTCAGGTCCACGTTCACGCTGCATGTGGAGGGCGGTCACTCCAGCGGTCCCGAAGAGACGCCCAAAGACCTGCGCTGCCCCTTCTGTCTGTACCACACCAAACACAAGAGCAGCATGATTGACCACATCGTCCTGCATAGAGGTCAGTTACTGAGAAGAAGGGAGAAGGAAATTCTGATCCTGAGATATTTCTCTGATCCTGAGATATTTCAAAATGCCACTTCCTCAATCAAATGAGGGCAGGGTTGTTGTTTTTTTTGCATAAGCTATTGTTGGAATCCACCTTATTTTTTGTGAATGCGCGAGAATTTCAATTCAATATTTGCCATTGTTAAATGCTTACCGTAAAACCGTTTAAGCAATACACCAGTGCGTTTATGCTAACGATAATAAATTATGATAAATATCAGTTTCATGTGGAAACTTACATTCTTACATTAAGAATAAGGTGGTTATTTGGTGTGTAGTTTTTATTACAAGTTTCATTATTTTTAGACTTTGACTTGATGTGGGCCAGTTGTACCAAAAACTCATTAACGCGACATAAATCATGCCTGAGGATGTTTAAAAATGACGTTTCGTAGTGTTCAAGTTTGGTGTACGTTGTAAGTGCTGTTGATGTGGAGAAGGTAAACTCATTTTGACAAAGTGGCATGAAATCTTCAGTCGAAAATAGGCAAAGTGCACAAAAAAGCATGCGAATGTTATATGGACATATAACCCCTCTATAAAACCCTATAAAACCCCAGAATATAGACAGGAATAAAACTGTAGGTTTTGGTGTATGTAAGTGCTTCTGGAGTGGAGAAACAAGCTCACAATCTTTAAAAATAAGCATTTTTACCATGTTTTGAGTAATAAAAATCGGAATAATATATGAACAAACCCTTCAGAATATAGACAGGAATAAAACTGTAAAGCATAGTGTATGCAAGGGCTGCTAAAGTGGAGAAAAAAAACTCTCATTTTGAGAAAACGGCTTCAAATCTACAGACACAAATAGATAAAGTACAATTAAGAAGCAGGAGCAAACCCCTCAGTAAAGTCCTTCAGAATATAGACGGGAATAAAACTGTAATGTCTGGTGTGTGTAAGTACTGCTGAAGTGGAGGAAAAAAAACTCACAGCCTTTAAAATGAGCATTTTCGCCATGTTTTTAGGAATAAAATGTTGTAAAAATCCGTTTGAATTATATATGAACAAACCCCTCAGTAAAAACCTTCAGAATATTGAGTGGAATGAAACTGTAAAATTTAGTGTATGAAAGTGCTGCTGAAGCAGAGGAAGAAACTTTTAAAGATATGCTTTATAATTTAAATTTATAGATGCAAATACATAGTGCAAAAAATAAAAAAATCAGCTGTTTATTTAGAATGTTTTCATTCCACTAGTTTAAAAGAAAACCTGATATGAACCAAAATCTTGAAATTGAATTCTTGATAAAACAATGGCGTTCCCTCGTGAATGAACATACATAGGCAAAAACTATTACGTTTTTAAAATCACCAATACATTTTTAGTTTTCAAGATTTTTTTTACCCAACATTTGCATGAGAATAATTCCTAACTATGTTATAACAGAATTATTCAATATACCATTTTTTCTTTTGGAAAAATGTGTGTAAAATGATCATAGATGGGTTTAATAATTGGCAACATTTTCAAAACAATATATAATATATTTTATAGAATACTGAAATATCGTTTCTATTCATCTCCCAAAATGCATAATAAACATGCTTTTAGTCCTTGTGTCCTCATATGATCAACATACTGTAGTCATATTTTGAATTGAAACCCATAACATTTCCTTGAGATGTTGATTTATGACACACAACTTAAAAAATAGATGATATTTACGAAATGTTATCATATTTCCATAAGAGTGTCACTTAATTAATGTCAGACATTTTTGAAGACAGGAGTGGTCACGGTGAAACATCCCATCCAATCTGGTATCTCTGAGAAGCCATGAATGTGATCTGTACGGGATTTAAAACTGTGACATGTAGAGTCTCAGAGAAAGTCTCTAAAATATAAGGGTCTTAAGAGGTTAAACTGTGTTTTTCTTCTCCAAATATCCAAATTAGTATATGTGACCCTGGAGCACGAACCCAATCATAAAGGTCAGTTTCTTTAAAATTAGGATTTATACATCATCTGAAAGCTGAATAAATCCATTGATGTATTGTTTGTTAGGATGGGACGATATTTGAAAATCTGGAATCTGTTGGAAATATTGAGAAAGTTGATCAAATTAAGTTCTTAGCTATGCATGTTACTGATCAGAAATGTAGTTTTGAGATATTTACATACATTAATCTTCACGAAGCATGATATCCTAATGAATTTGGGCAGAAAAGAAAAATGGATCATTGTGTCTGTTGGTACAAATATAGCTGTGCTATTGAAGACCGCTTCTGTGCTCCAGGCTCTTATTATCAAACATGCTTAAAAATATGCAAAGATGATGTAGGTCAGTTGCTCGTTGAGAAACGCTGCGGTCTTTGTGGTTCTCAGAGGAGCGTGTGGTCCCGCTGGAGGTGTCTCGCTCCAAGCTGTCTCGTCATCTGGAGGGTGTGGTGTTCCGCTGTCATAAATGCACCTTCACCTGCTCCAGCGAGCAGAACCTCCAGCAGCACATCCAGAAGCACGAGGAGCTGAAGCCCTACCAGTGTCAGCTCTGCTACTACGACAGCAAGCTCCTGCACGAGATGGAGATCCACCTGCGCCAGGAGCACAAGGTCTGTCTTCTCTCACGCCTGCTGCTTCCCTGGCTAGTTACGAAACAGTTAACTCATTCTAACCCGTCGTCCGCAGGTGATCCGTAACTTTGAGCTGGTGGGTCGGGTGAACCTGGACCAGCTGGAGCTGATGAAGGACAAGATGAAGGACGTGAGCAGCAGCGAGGAGGAGGAGGAGAGAGGAGAAGACGAGGCCGTAGAGGAGGCAGATGAAGAGGAGGAAGAGGAGGAGGAAGAGCTGGTGGAGGAGGAAGAGCTTCTGGAGAACGCACAGAAGGAGACGAGCATCCAGACGGAGGTGACAGGTAACGGCAGACAGAAGTCTTTAGGAAATCAGAACAATTTTGTTGACGTATTTCATTTTTTTCCAGAGGGGTTATTGGATTTTTGGGGGGTTTGGGGTATAACGGATGAATTCTATTTGAGCAAGCCTTCAGAGAGAAATTGAACTGCCACTGTTGGTGCATCTCAAAGAAAAAACTGGAATTGAAATCTACACGCACACGCATAAAATACTTAAATGAGCATTATATTATGAAATATGCATAAATATTAGCATATTGCAACAAAAGCAACATAGAAGATGTTTTTGAGGGATTTTAATTCACAATATGTCTCAATAGTGCTAAAGGGACACTGCAGTGTACTGCGACTAAAAGCATCTGCTGAAAGGTGCGGGTTTTGGAGGTTTTCGAGTGTTTCCTGCACATACGGTCGAACTGTCAGGAAGTCAGAGCGGTTTTGTTGCGTTTCCGCTGGTTTAGGTGCTGTGGAGTCTCCCGGCGGCAGCGGCGTCAAGCGCTATCCGTGCGAGTTCTGCGGCCGGACCTTCACGCTCAGCTCCGAATGGGAGAGACACGTCCTTCGACACGGCATGTGAGTTCGGATGTACCAAATATATCACACCAGTTGCTGTTGCTGCACTACATTAAAAGTTATTATTGATGTTGTAATACTGGTCGCAATTTTGATACACGATGGTTGTATTTTTTGTCTTTTATCTTAGTATTAGTTGTTAGGATTGTTTATAATAGAAACCAAGTCTGATATTTTCATATGCAATTTTCTTTTTCATGCTTCCTGTGCTTGCAACAACTATGGAAGCCCGTTTCCGCCCACTGAATAAAAAATTAAAAAAAGATTTTAAGAATGGTGAGATGTCACAATTACGAGGAAAAAAGTCTGAATTGTGTCATATAAACGTGCAAAAGTTTATCTTGCGTGATATAAACTCACAATTGCGAATTGGACTCATTTTGAGCGGGAATTACGACTTTACGTCTTACAGTTCTGTGCAAGTTTCGGAGATACTGTATAAATGTGATTGACAAAAAGCAAGGTTGTATTTATTATTTAACGTGCAGAAATGTGCAAAAGAGTTAAGAGTTTGTGTTTTGGGTTTCCAGGACTGTTAACGGCAGCAAGAAAGATGGCAGTCCCGTGCCCTCTTCAGCGCTGCCTCTGATTGGTCCGGCGGCTGTGATTGACAGAGGGCTGGACCTATCCAGTAACACTGTGGATCAGTCTGACCAATCCAAGTGTCCGATTCAGACCGAGGAAGACGAAAAGACGCTGGAGACCAAAAACGACCCTTAGGAGCAAAACGAAAGCTGTAGAGAATGTTGCGCGTTCCGTTGTTTCGTCCGTCTGTTCATCGTTTGTTTCGTTGCAGAACAACATCGGCTGCTTCTCGAGTGTTTGGTTTAAAAAGCTAGATTTGTGGAAGTGATGAACTGGTTCGGAGTGTCGCTAGATGTTGATGTTTCACGTTTGTTCAGTTGCTGAATCTTACACTGAATTTTACGAAGTGTGACTTGGTCCCTCAGGACAGATGTTGATATATTGGTAACCAATAGTGAAAGAAACCGCTAGTCGAGATTCCGGTCGAATCGCGAGTCCCTCAGTTCGTAAGCCAGAGATTTTAATTCCAAACCCTCACATCCTCAATGCACTTTTTCTTTGTTACATCGATTTATTAAAATAAGCATGTGTAATGAACAATACGCAAGAATCGAAAGTCTTCCGCGCTGATAGTCTCGAAGACAGCGCGCCGCGATTCTCGTCCGTTTCAAACGAGAGACGATCCATCCGGAAGCTTTGGTTGGGAGGGGCTCGGATTCGCTCGGAACGTCGCCTGCCGGTTTCGGTTTTTTACATTTTAGCCTTGTGTTAATCTTCCTGTAGCTGAATTCCTTGAGGAATAGTTGTCATCTTATTTATCTAGATCGTTTGATTCTTTTAGACATGATTTTAGCGTATCAACACTTGCCCCAAAAAAACTCGTAGCAAATTGCTACTTTTGAAGATTTTGGCCACTTCCGGCTCGCCTTGCACTTCCGCTTCACTTTAGTAACGACGGCCGTCTGTTGGACATCGATGGATCGCGATCACCAGTTTCTGCCGGTCTCTGCTGATTCTCACAGTCTGTTTAAAGGAATATTCTGGGTTCGGAACACATTCACCGTAACACTTAGGCCTGAATGTAAGATTCGTGTTGTTGAATTTTTTTTTACTTTTACTGAACTTTTAACGCAAACGTATTGTGATTCATGCTTGTCAGTCATACGGGAATGAAACCACAATGAAGGATTTCTGTTTCAGTGTTCATTTAATATCACTGAGAGATGCTGTTATGTATAGTAATATTTGAAATTAGTTTTTTCTATTTGTTTTATTTTCATTATTTAACTTTTCTATTTAAGTTTTAATAATTTTGTCGTCTGATTAGTCATTTTTCTGGTGCATTTATAAATATATATATATATATATATATATATATATATATATATATATATATATATTATATATATATTTAACATTTTAAGTTAACGTAACATTAAGTTAACATAACATTTTTAAGTTCTAGCTTAATGTAAGTTCGTCCAGTTATATATACACACACACAGATGTATTCAGTTTCTAAAAATTTTTTTGATTTATATTAGTGCTGTCAAACGATTAATCGCATCCAAAATAAAAGATTTTGTTTACGTAATATGTATGTAAACTATGTATATGTATTATGTCTATATAAATGCACACACATACGGTATATATTTTGAAAATATTTAAATCTATATACATTTATATCGTTATATTTTATATTATATCTAAAAATATGTAATATATGAATATATTTTTCTTAAATATGTACATGCATGTGTTTGTATTTATGCATATCTAATAAATATACACAGTAATTATCTAAACAAAAACTTTTATTCCGAATAATTCTTTTATTTAAAAATATTTTTTGAAACTGAATACATCCGTCGTTAGAAGCAGAATGAACATTGCTAAAATGACAGAAATCTGACCGGTTTCATTTATGCATGGCAGACAAATATGCGCCACGTTAATTTTATTAGTTTGCTTGCGTTAAAACGATATATTTTATATGCAATTCAAATTTAAAGATTGCAATTCCCCCAGTTAGTTCGGAAAGGTTAAAATAGACTTTTGCACTGGTGGAGCGATGAGGTTCTCGAACTTGGAGCGTTCCTTTAAATCCGAAGACTTCCGTCGAAGCGTAAGGCTGGGATTGTTGGTGAAGGAAGCTGCTGCTCAGAAACCCCAAAGCCTTACAGACGCTTCCCTTCCGGATCCTTCATTCCAATTATCACACGAAAACAGAACGCAAACCTACCAAAAGTGTCGCTTCCCAAAGTTTTCCTGAGATATGATTGTCTTTATCCCGAGCAATGACTGGACATTGCCGAGGGCCGACCCAGATGCATTCTGGGAAACCTGCATGCCGTTTTTGCAGCCATGTATAAACTCGAAGCTCCTCATCGGTAAGTGTTTGAAACTGTGGGTTCTGTTTCAGAAAGGGGTCTGTTCCTTTAAGTGTTGTTCTGATATTTAACTTAACAAAGAAAAAAAAAAGAAAAAAGAGAAGAATAGAAAGAAAGAAAAATACGAATCAATAGAAGACGTTTCTTTTGTTTTTTAGCTCTCCGCTGTTCAAAGCTGTTGTAAATTGTCTGGTTAAAAATAAAAAAGAAAAGAATAAAAAAACTCTTTTGTACCCTCCATGTCCTTCATAAGGAGTAGGCCAGCCTTTTCTGAAGAAGCGTGTAGAGAAGCATCAGAAATAAGCTCTCTGCTGTCGTCACACACTGGATCTCTGTACATAGACGCGCTTTAGTTTCTCTCGTTGCCCTTTAATTCTCTCTCCCGTTGAAGGTGCGCCATCCTTGACTAGATCTCCTGCGTTCGGCCTTTTCTTCTGTCAAACTCCTGATGATTTCTGATGGTGGTTTGTGATGTCGACTAGACTGGTTGTTTACAGTTTTATTCCTTTGGTTTCTCTATATTCTGTAAATATTGTAATTCATTGTCTTTTTTTAACTTGGTAATAAAGTTATCAGATAACCTAAGCGCACGCGTGCCTGTGCCGTTTTCTGTTTCACATCTCTGAATTAAAAGCTTTGCTTTGTAGTCAGAATTAAGAAGGCGAGCGATTTTATTACAATATTATTTACAATAGTGAAGCAGGATTTTCAAATACTGTATGTTATTTATATAGAATTTATTTTTTGTTATTATATATAGCAGCAAACGTAAAATTCTATGTGATATATGTAATATTCTATTTATTGCAACTTTAGATTTGCTTTCAGACAAGAAAACAAAGCAAGAAACTGAAACTGGTCACAATATTTAATAATTAAATCTTAAAATATTATTTAAAAAAACGAAATTATTTATTGACTTCAATACGTGATGTTTAAAATAACTTTAAGGTTTTTATTAGTAAAAATAATTACTAATATTAAAATATTTGCTAATATATATATATATATATATATATATATATATATAATATTTGATTATTGTGAAAAACAAAGCAACATGCACTGATAAAATTATTATTATTATTATTCATTAAATATACTTAATTATACAGTGCTTGCAATCAATTTATTTTAGTTGCATGTAAACTAATGTATTTGACAAAATTTGTTTTAGTTGGGTTTTTTTTTAAATGTAACTAAACTGATTGCAACCACTTGAATTGAAAAATTAAAAAATTGAATTGAAAGTGAATTCAGTGAATTATTTTGCCCCAGTGTGAATAGATTATTTTCATGCCCTACATCTTGAAGCGTATATTTAAACCAGATATTTGAAAACCGGGTGATTTTTTAGAACAGAGAACAAATGTACTCAAACCCCAAAGACTGAAGCAATATTTTCATTGAGTTCTCCGCTTGACGTTGATCTCGTAGAGGTTTATCTCTGATCCCTGAGGACATCTCCTGACTGTTATTGTAATGCGTCTCACGACGGTGAAGCTGTTCTGGAAGCAAGCTCCGGGGAGAAAATAAACGTTTGTGTTCAAGGACGGCGTGTGATGAGCTGAGTTTGAAGCGATGCGTTTCCTCCGTCTGTGTGAGGTCAGAGACTCTATCTCTGGATGATGATGCCCGTGAAGGACAGACCAGAATCATTCCATCAGTGAAGACGAGATGATGATGAAGTCCTTCAGGGTGAAGACAGACGCTGCTTTTAATTAGACAGAAAGATAGATGTGTATATATACAGTAATTAGAGCCTACTATTAATATTAAAAAACACCGATGTCTGCTGCAGGTCTTAGAATAGTTGAGACGGGGTCATGTTTATCACGGTGTAGCGTCTCCTTTTCAAAACATCGAGGATATGAGTTTCTGGAGTCTTTGATGTATTTTTTGTTTAATTCTGTTTAATACTGCAGCCGGTCACTTCAGCTCCGGACTCTTCTATGCAGTATGTGGTTTAGTAATGTCCTTCTGAAATAAACAAGGCCTTCCCTGAAAATACGTCATCCGGAGGGGAGCATATGTTGCTCTAAAACCTTTATATACCTTTCAGCACTGATAGTGTCTTCTAAAACACGCAAGCTGCTCATACCGTATACACTTATACACCTTCATACCATCAGAGATACTGAACACTGATAGCATGCTGGAAGGTCTCCCTTCTCTTTAGATCATGGTCTGACCACAGAACACTCTTCTTTCAATAAGCTTGACCCACAGGACACAACGAGCTTCTGGAGCATGTTCACATGTGGCTTCTTTTCTCATGATAGAGCTTTAGTCGGAGGATTGTGTTTACCGACAGAGGTTTCTGGAAGTATTCCTGGATGCTCAGTAATGTCTGACAGAATCACGTGATGATCGTCCGAAACCTGAAGACCATGAGCATCCAAGATCTTCAGCCTTGTCCCTTACACCCAGATTTCTACAGTTTCTCCGAATCTTTTGCTGATGATCTCTTTACTGTACTGACACGTTTTTAAAGTATTCCACAATTTTACTCATTCTTTCACTTTACTAGACTCTGCCTCTCTAAAACATCTCTTTTATAGCTAATCATGTTACAGACCTGATGTCATTAACTTCATTAGTTGCTAGATGTTCTCCCAGCTGAATCTCCTAGCTTTTTCAGCTCTATGTTGCCCTCCATGCAAACTATTTTGAGACCAGTAGCAGGTGTTGTGTTCTTTATGTTCTGTTGTGAATAATATATTGTGAGTGTGCATGTATATATATATATATATATATATATATATATATATATATATATATATATATATATATATATAGAGAGAGAGAGAGAGAGAGAGAGAGAGAGAGATATATATATATATATATATAGAGAGAGACATATAGCAAATATTGTTACTGCCTGTTTGAGTTGTTGGTAATAAAGAGGTCAGGTCTGAAACCCAACAGAAGAGTTGATGTGTTTCAGAGCTGCTTTTATAAGCGCTTGATTTCACAGCTATAACATCATCTTTTAAAAATATCTGCGAGACATGAGGGATCAGCGGATCAGAACTTCACACGAGTGTTTCAGCAGGAGGAGACCCGCGAGACCCAGAAGAGCTCGGCTTTAAACAGCAAAGAGGCGTCTGATGACAGACCGACAGAGGGATGGACGGATACTGAACACACCAGAACATGACCTGACACGCCAGGACTCGCATTCAGCTGGATTTATTTACACCAAATAGAATAATACAATGAAAATCTGACAAACAAAAAAAATGATTTGATATACTGTACAGTGAGAGACCGAAACTTTATCATTTTCATTTTCAAACACTATCGTGGTACATTTTACAAGAAAATCCAGTCTTAGACTTTCTGCTTCAACATTTCACTGTTTCGTGAAAAATGTTGTTATCGTGTGAATGTCGAGGTGTGCGCATTTGTGTCCAAATATGAAAAATCATAACGCGTAATCGCATAAAGATGCAAATACAATTGAAAAACAGTTTTAAGAAATATAAAAATGTATTGATTTACACCAGACACCCATTAAATGCATGATTAATAATAATACCTACCACTACTAATAATAATACGTTACAAAACATTTCTTTGGGGGGGGGGTGTATGTTAAAATACCTTCAGATTTCATGATTTACTGCTCGAGATGTTTGTATATTTGTAGCAACAGACAAAAATACCTTGTCAAAATCATACACATTTTCCTTTTTTGCCCAAAAAAAATCTCGTTTTTTTTACACAAATCGTCAAACACCGACGCTCAGATCAGATCTCACGCCGTTAATAATCCCCGATCATTCTTACAGATCATTTAACTTCCATCTGTCAAACACGGATCTTTTAAGGCTCTTTCGGATGAAATCAAGTGAATAAAAGATGACCGAATGAACGGTAATAAGAGCAGAAGGTCGTCTGAAGGTCCAGACAGACTCAGGGTCAGCTCCTGCAGGCCACAACCGCTCATATTTTATTAAACCGTTAAATATCTCTCTTGCATGATTCATTGAATGAAAACGAGCATCTAGTGCATTATTATCAGTCCGCTCTCATTTAAAAACGCTGATTATATATACAGCGCTTTATGAAATACAAATGGTTTCACAGTGAAGCAACAGAATCGATGATGCAAATCGAAATTATTATTTAAAAATGTAATAAAGTTAAAAGTTGCTTCTCACAATCATTATAAAAGTAACTAATTACCGGGGAAAGTAACCATTCAAAAAGATCAAATAATTTGGATTTCCTCAATATAAATATGTTAAATGAATGAAAAGGACAGTAAATAGAATAAATTATTGTTATTAAAGATTGTACACTAATCTACACTATGTTACTGTTTCTGTGAGAGACACCTATCGAATTTATTATAATATTGTAAATATCATCAACTCTTTATGTGCACCTTGGGAATAGAATGGCCGTAGTAGTTTTATAGCATTATAATATGATATGATACATGATTGATACCATGAATGTATTTTTGTTGACTGCTCGGGTGATACTTAAGATATTTTTTGTCCATAAAACAAAAAAGGGGGAAAAATTATTGCAATACATGACAAACAAAATTGTTCAACTATGAATATTACTACTAATAATCTAAAACGCACTAATATTAATTCAGATCAACTGAGCCTATAATAAATTATAGTAACGGAGGAAACAGTTCGTTTGATTCCTCGTTACTGTAAAAAATATTATTCCCATCGTTGCGTTTAATATGCTTTATTTCCTCTAAAACTAATTTTGCTTCATGAAGGTCCAACCTGAATACATTCAGTACTATATTCAGGAAAAACACACACTTGTTATGTGTGCTCTGTCAGCGTGAAATCATGCGCTTGCTTTAATTTTGTGATCTATTATGGCACAAGTAGAGCTAAATGTTTTAATGTCATACATTTCGTGCCACAGTTTCGGTCAGGACTCCCTGGAAGTAGAGACTTTGTGTCTCGATGGGTCTATCCTGGTAAAACGAAGGATAAATGAAAAAAGACAGATGAGTGTGTGTGTGTGTGTGTGTGTGTGTGTGTGTGTGTGTAAGGCTGGGCTCGGATGACGTCTTCACCGGCTCCCGGTGATTCTGCATCTGCTGCGTTTCCACTCGCTCCGAGGCTTTCAAAGCAGAAAATCACTCCTGTTCTGATCAGCTATGAAGTCGGATACACAAACCGTCCAGGGATTAATTAAAGTTAATGTTAGACCACCGGAGAAGAGTCGGGAGGTTAACTAGGTTAAGTAGGTTAACTCATGCAGCATTTACTCTAATGAACCAGCTCCATTCCGATCATACGTGCATCCAGTTCAAACACAGTACAAATTAAGTTTTTAATTGCAAAAAAAACATTATCGTTCCCCAAAGACCATTTTAGTGAACAGTTCTTTAAAATAGCGTGATTATAATAATACAAAGTAACATTTTCCACTATTAATAACCTTTTGCCCAAAAGATACAATGGATGCAAAAAGTTCTATATATTTCAACTATATTTCTAGTTTAAGATAGCGTTTGTTTCAGAGAAAATGTCATTAAACATGAATAAATGTCATTTATTGATTTTACCTATGCTTTGCAAATAATTTTACCAAATTACCAGATTATAAATACATCAGTAATATATGACGATAATAAAGAAAAATAAATGAACACAACATTGTAAAGAGGGGCTAAATCAATAAACATAATATACAGTAAATCATTATACAGTTTCACAAGTTCGACACTCTTTTTGGTGTTAATATCTTTAGTTTTATAGTAAAAGTCACAAAAAAGTCTGTCATTTGGGTAATGTTGAAAAAAAAAATTATTTATATATTTATGATATATTTTTGGCTGTGACATAGACCTAGTATGTGGATGTTTGTCTATTAGATGTCATTTTTAATTTAATCCTGTGTGTTCCATTCTCCATCGTGTAATTATTCATTCTATTTTATATTCATTATATACACTGCCTGCGTTCTTCTGAATTATGTTGTCAGATTGCAACAAAAACTCAATTTCCCATCAGCACTTTCGCGCACGCTTGCAGTGACGCAAACGCGTCGGTGCGCGGCGCATGTGTAGTGCGGCGTAAGGGGGACGTGCCGTCGAGTGTTTATGCGCGTAATGGCGGCGGACAGGCTGTGATGAGCCACGGCGAAAAAACAGAGCCAGCGATCCAGCCCTCGGTCAGTTTCCACAGCGGCGACACGGAAGAACGCCAAAATGCAGATCACGCTGAAAACCCTCCAGCAGCAGACGTTTAAAATCGACATCGACGCGGAGGAGACGGTGAGAGACGAGCGCGTGAGGGTAGCGCGCGCAGCTAGCGGCTAACGGCTAGCAGCTTTCTATCCGCGATGTCAATAAAACACACGCAAACTCCAGCCAAACCACTCAGATTCACTGCAATTACTCCGTAACTTTACAGGAACCTCGAATGCTGGTTGCTGGTTTGCGCTTGGCGCCGTTTAGGGAGTTCTGTGAATGTCTTAGCATTAGCGCGTTAGCCGCTCATAAAATGAGTTTTTACTTTCACCGAAACTGGTTAAAAGTTGTCTAAATGATGCATAAAAGTAGCGTAGGCACTCCAAATCACCATAATTGTCATTTAACCATCGTTATGAGTTTTGAGTAGTGTCAGACGGACAGATAAAGACTTATTTGTGTGTTTTAGCAAGTCATGCTGTGGCGTGATAAAGGTTTTAACGTGTTTGTGTGTGAGAGAGATATGAATATCTGTATCTGCTCTATGAACATGATTCAAGTGATCATTGAAAAGACCGAGCTCTATAATTGAACACACGAGGAATAAACATGCATAAAAGAGGTTGGTAGCTTTTATGAATTCAGTGAATTAATGTCTTCATGCTGATTTGACTGTGTCTTCTAGAAGAAAACTTTCTGTTAGTGCAGCTGGTTTAGTTTGGCCTCACAGGAACAGAGTTCATGAGCTTCAGTCACTTTGATTGATATTACAGTGTTATAAAAAAACTACTGTTGTTTTCAGTGACGTGATCTTCTTGTCTTTGTGTTTTGGTCCTAGTTAATCAGTAAAGATAATATTCACTGCAAACTGGTGACTTGTGTTAGTCTGTTAGTGTGGATGTTTTGGGTATTAAAGACTCACGCGAAATTGAAAGTGAATAAATAATGACTAATTTATTTGCAATGTTGTTAAAGTCAGTTGGGACTGGAAACGTTTTGGTTACTAGCATTTGTCGTACACCGTCAGTTAAGTTATTGAACAGAAAGATTTTTAATGATTTTTTTTTGTTTTGTTCACCATGCATGCATTTTTTTGGTAATATTGTGAAACATTTGTACTATTTAAAATGGATGTTTTTTATGTGAATATGTTAAACTGTAATATATTTCTGTGGTGCGCAGCTGAATCATTACTTCAGTCTTCAGTGTCACATGATCCTTCCAAAAAGTCATATGCTGATTTCCTGTTCAACAAACATTATATATAATAAATATATATGTATGCGTTTTATTGAAAATAGGAAATTTTAGAAATGAATACTTTTAAATCCGAAAATTGATCAAAAGAGGTAACAGGCGTTTACAATTTTATAGAAGATTTCTATTTAGATTAATACTGTTCTTCTGAGCTTTCTATTCATCAAAGAAACCTTAAAAAATTCTACTCTGCCGTTTTCAACGTAATAAATGTTTGCCGAGCAATAAATCAGTCCATTACGATTTCTGAAGGGTCATGTGACACTGGAGTAATGATGCTGAAAATACAACTCTGAAATCACAGTAATAAATACAAATGTAAAATATTTTTAAAAGTCTTATTTTAAATGATAATATATAAAAAAAAAATCTTACTGTTCAAAATTTTACTGGTAGTTTATGTCTTCATTTGTGTTTAACAGAAGAAAGAGGTTTGAATCAGTTTCATGGTGAGTAAATGAGGGCAAACTATTCCTTTACACTTTTAACAGTTTACAGAAGCGTTTTTTTCTGTGTATATTGTGCAGTCAAACACATCTGGATGAGGTGAATTGTGAGCAGTGATGGGTCAAAGGTCAGCTGGACCTTTAGGAAGGAAGACACTCAGTGGGTTTAGTCCACACTTCCTGTTTATCAGACCTTTCGGAAAGGCTTATTCTTAGAAAAACTCTTTCTCAGGAAAGCAGCGAACGTTTTGACCAGCTTTCCATTTCTGGCTCCACTCAGTGGGTTTTTTTGGATCCGCTCCAAACTGCTTCAGTATTTGCTTTGAGATCCGATTGATATTGAAGTTTTGTAAATGTTTCAGTCGACGCGCTCAGATCAGATGTTGGAATAGTTTTGTCGTTTGGGATGTGAACTGATCTCCTAAACACTGAACAAATGCTGCACAGGTGTATTTGTAGCAATAGACAATGGGTCAAAATCATAAGAACAAAACTAAAATCATTAGGATGTTCCGTGAAGATTTTCCTGCTGTAAATGTATATTAAAACTTTATTTAGATATCATTTCCAAATATTGTCCTAACATAACAAACCATACACCAATGGAAAGCTATTTCGTATTTATAAATCTCAATTTTAAGAAACTGACCTTCGTGACTGGTTTTGTTCTCCAGGGTCACATAAGATCTGATGTTTTTTACAGAAGAGCGTCTGTGTTTGCTCTCTCTCGGATCGGACTTTGATTTTTCTCCTGTTCTGTCTTTCACAGGTAAAGGCCTTAAAGGAAAAAATAGAGAATGAAAAGGGAAAAGATAACTTTCCAGTGGCGGGGCAGAAGTTGATATACGCAGGTACGTCCTCCTGCATGGTGTCTGTTTCCAGCTGATAAAGACGCGCGTGATTTATCATCGTCTCGTTCCGTGTTATCGTGAGAGGAGCGACGATAATGTAGAATTATTCAGAGCATCGTTCTGACATTTGGTGATGAATGACTGACAGCTGTCGGATTCAGACGCGAGAGCTGCGGGAGGACGGCTCGTTTATTTTAATTATTCTGTCCCCTGCAGGCAAGATCCTGAGCGATGACACGGCTCTGAAGGAGTACAAGATAGATGAGAAGAACTTTGTGGTGGTTATGGTAGCAAAGGTGAGGCTTTATCAGTCTTGTCACCGCCTGCGGAATTCTCAAAGCATGTAAATGTGAAAAGATACATTCATTGAGATTGAGAAGGTTTTCGGATCTAAATCAAGCGGCATGTGCTATTGCTTGTTACAGGACCCTATGAAATTAATTGTTTTAATTGTTATATTAAACACTAGTAAAAACTTCATTTTAGGGTCCTACGAACATTTTTATTTATTTGTCTGTATTCTGTTTTAATGATGTAATTCCATTTTAATAATTGGAAAGCATGTGTAATTAAAATCATGTGCAATCAAGTCAAAATTCAGCAGAAACTACATTTTAGGCCCCCGTGAAATTGGTATCTGTTGTAGAATTTTTATCATATGTTAATGTAAAAGTTGTGTAATGTATTTTTTTTTTTATTGTTTGTTTGCTGGTATTTGTTTTGTTTTATTTACTTTTTGTTTTGTTCATCAGATGCCCATTTTCTAATTTTAAAGGCTTAACTTTAATAGATAAATTCATAAAACTATTATTTGATTTAAATTTCCTCGATTAATGGTTTAATTATTCAAATTAAAACTATCTTTTATAATGCAAGCAAATGAAAACTGAATTTTTCATCTTAAAACATGGAAGATAAATGCGTGGATTTGATTTGTGTGCAACCTACATTTGAGTTATTCATGAAGAAGGAGGGTCCTGATTGTTTTCCGCAGTCTGTGTGACCTTTACTAACTCTCTCTGTGTCTGTAAATGAGCTGAACTCTGGGCGGATGTCATGGAGGGTGGTGTCAGTGAAGCTGTAGTAATGTGATGTTTCTCCTGCAGCCCAAAGCCGCTCCCGCATCGGCCCCGTCATCAGCTGCCACAGCGTCCAGCACTACAGCGACCCCGACCCCTTCCACCGGCCCGGCCGCAGAAACCCCGTCTGAGAGCACCACCGAAGAGGACAAACCCGCCGAGGAGAAGCCCTCCAGTGGCGCTGAGCCCTCCTCTACACCCGCCAGGTGACCAGCGCCCACAACATCAGACGTGCAATAAGCCGTTCTAAACCTGTTGTCCAAACAAGAGAATATTACAACTTTGATTTTGCTTCACAACTTCAGTTGAGTGTTCTCATCACAGAACGAGGCAGAAAATATGTTCTGTACTGTAGTGAAGGCTATGTTGATTAGCAGCGAGTTGCAAATATGCATATTATGATTATAAAAATGAAGTTTTCTGCTGTGAGCACAAGTATCAAGCTTGTTTTTTTGTTTTCCTCCAGTTCTTTGCCAAACGCAAACATATTTGAAGAGGCGACGTCTGCGCTGGGTAAACGATCATATTCACAGGTTCTCCAGGTTTATGAATACAGTAGTAACGTGCGCAGGGTGACGTGAGTTTGCGTGTGTTTTCAGTGACGGGTCAGTCGTACGAGAACATGGTGACGGAGATCATGCTGATGGGATACGAGAGAGACCGAGTGGTGGCGGCACTGAGAGCCAGTTTCAACAACCCTGACCGCGCCGTGGAGTACCTGCTGACGGTGAGAGACTGACCGCCTGAACACAACTCATTCACGGCTTAGTAGGTTAATATGTTAACTAACAGACATCATCATACTTTCAGCAATTGATTCATTAGAGTATATTACGACTTGTGTTGTAGGGTATTCCTGCGGAGAGCGAGGGGAGTGTGGGAGGTGCTGACCCCGTGGTTCCTGCGGGGGGCGCTCCTACTGCGTCCACAGGCCTCTCTTCACCGTCCAGCACCGCCCCGTCACAGCCCAGCTCAGGATCAGGGGGTGAGCCACACACACACACACACACACACACACACACGCTTCTGAGCCGCTCTGACTCTGTTCTGTGTGTGCAGCCAATCCTCTGGAGTTCCTGAGGAACCAGCCGCAGTTCCTGCAGATGAGACAGATCATCCAGCAGAACCCGTCTCTCCTACCAGCTCTCCTACAGCAGATTGGCAGAGAGAACCCGCAGCTCCTGCAGGTACACGCTTCGGACACTTCATGGGGATGGGGAGTGATATGGACAAAAAATAATATCTGTATTACCGGTCTCAAGCTCAATTCCAGGAGGGCCACAGCTCTGCACAGTTTAGCGCCAACCAGCTCCAAATCAAAGCTGCTTGAAAGTTTCTAATAATCCCGAAGAGCTTGATGAGCTGGATCAAGTGTGTTTCATTACGGTTGGAGATAATTCCTGGAGGGCCACAGCTCTGCAGTTTGAGTTTGAGATGATATAGATGCTTTCTAGGATTTTCAATAGTGATTATTTATTATATTTTGTATGTCGTTGTGCTGCCATGGACAGCTTCTAAAGTCTTCGATATTCTTCATATTCAGCGTAGTTGATTTTTACATTTTACGTGCATTTTTACCCTTATAAAGCCATTATGTTTTAAGTGTAGTTTATCTTTTGAGTCAGATTCTTACCAAGCCAATTAAATCGGTCATCTTTGCAGTGCAGAGGAAGCACAGAAGCTGCGTCTGAAGAGGTTTAGATGTGTTTACACACTGTTTAATGTAGGACTGGAATGATTTCACCTGCAATTACGAATGCATAAATAATGTTTTGAGATAACAAAATGTTGAATAGACATTTTAAAACCACCAGCAGGTGGCAGTAAGTCACATTGCGATTGAACTGAATCATTTAAACGGTTGATTCATTCAGGAGCCAATCAGCATGTTTTATTTTTTTTTGTTGTTGAAAGTGCAAAAACAAGAAATTCAGCGTCTCAAGTGTAAGTCTCATGATTAACGTCTTTGTTGAACTGTTTAAAAAAAATCACATTTGTAGAATTTTTTTTTTATTAACTATATAAAATGGTATAACCGTTTTATAAATTGTTCTTTTTAAATGCATTGTAATAGACTGAATTATGCAGTGAAATGCATTAAATGTGCACACACTAATCTAGACTACAAAAATACTTTTGTACATTAAGATATTATCACAGATGATATACATCACATCTCACAGTGCTCTTTATCTTGTGATGCAGTGGTTTCTGTTAACATCCTTCCCGTTTCACAGCAAATCAGCAGCCATCAGGAGCAGTTCATTCAGATGCTTAATGAGCCGGTGCAGGAGGCGGGACAAGGAAGTGGTGGTGGGGGCGTGGCCGAGGCAGGAGGCGGGCACATGAACTACATCCAGGTCACACCCCAGGAGAAAGAAGCTATTGAGAGGGTAAAACACTTAACGCATTTTCAGTTTATTACAGGCGCCGCTATATTATTCAGCAGCTTGCGCTATCAAATATAAGAAATAAAACTACTAGTGGCACATGTATACCTGCAAAACAAGGTGCCCGTTTAAACATAATAGAGAGAAAATATGCTAAGCTTAAAATGATCTACAACATCTAAACAACATTTGACATGAATGCACCATATCCTTTGATTGCGCACCGCTCTGAAACCACAAGTCTGTAGAATGTGACGCGGCGCTGTGTTTTGACATGAATGAAATCTTTTTAAGTTAAACAACATATTGTACTCTATTGCAGTTCCTGGTCTTCGCTTCCCAATTTTATCATTTAGTAAATTTATCGTGAACATTTTTGTTAAACACATTTAAGATATTTAATGCCGTTTATGACCTTAAATTTGATCAAACGTCTCTGTAGCTGGGAAACTGTAATGGGTGTGCAAGTAATGAATAAAAACACGACACCAAAGCCCTGTCCGTCTGACTGCGTTTGAGGGAGAGCGCATAGAAACACAAAGTAATTATTGGACAAACAAGCTGTTGATTTGCTCTTGTTAGCCCAGAAAGTCTGCATCGCTGCGTTCTCAACTCTAGTTTTTCGAACTTTATTCTGAGCCTTGAGATACTTTTTAAAGCCATAAAGTCTGAATTTCAAGTTTTAACTAATTACACGAGGCCCTTTAATTAGAGAGAGATCCAGATGGAGGATCTGTCTGGCGAACGATCAAAGGTGCGTGAGTCTTTTCCCCAAACGGACACCGGGAGTCTTTCTGTGGTCTTATCTAACCTTTCCGTGTTTCCTCTGTGTTTCTTTCTCAGCTAAAAGCCCTTGGATTCCCAGAAGGACTCGTTATACAGGCATACTTTGCTTGTGAGAAGAATGAAAATTTGGCTGCAAACTTCCTTTTACAACAGAACTTTGATGATGATTAGAGGAGTGGCACCCGATCATTTTCCCCTCTTTTTTTTTTTTTTTTTTTTTTGGTTTAGTTTTTTTTTTTTTTTTTTTTTTTTTTTTTGAATGATCTTTTTTTTTGAGAAGAAAATCTATACAAACACACACACACTCTGACACAAACACACAGGCTGTCGTATTCTGTCTAAATTCTACACACTGGATGACATGAGCACGTCCGTCTGGAGACGAGCGCATCTTTTGTTTGTCTCCAGGGGCAGAAATCAGTAAAAGCCTCTTTGCTTCATCTAACACTTGCCTGTGTGATACCTGTTTTTCATTTGTTCTTTTTTATGACCAATAAAATAATTTTCTCCATCGCTACGACATGTTAGCAGGTTCAGGGGCCTCATGAAATTAGTTTTCCATGAATTGGGAATCCTAATGGATTGGGACGTTTGGTTTAATAACATTATCAGTGTCCCGGTTCAGGGCAGTGTTTTTCTTTTGTTTATCACTCTCTTTTTTTTTTCTCATTCGAGGTGACCATTAATAGGGATCCTAAATACTGCGGTTTTAAATGACAGTGAAGATTTTAAAAGTAAGCGAATGGAGTTTGGTTTCTCTCTTTGAGGATCTTACTGTGGGTGTTATGAATGATACTGACACATGCAGCCCTTTCATATACATTAAGAACCATTAAACGCATGTATATGACTTCCATAGTTTGACGTCAATATCACTATACTGTCATTTTTACAGGGAAATAAACGTTTTCAACGTAAATATATCTGTTCTTGATTTACTGTGAGGAGATATATTTATCAGATGGATAAATCTAATACAACCCACATGAGACAATACTGTAGTAATACTAGATAAATACTAGTGTTCTTGAACCATACTATAGGGAAGTACTTGAATTAATTTGGTGTGGTGATATAACTATAGTAATATACACAAATTACCAAATTTTGTGCTGTTTTTATATGTATCTATAGGGTATATTATACTACTACAAACAGCGCGCATACAAAATTGGCGCGCGCGGGATTCTGACAGGAATGGCGCGAAATGCCCCTTCACTACAAATCAGTTACATATCAATGTTTTTTTGCGAAGGTTATGTAAATTGAGTGATGATAAAACGACGTAAAGATTTGTGATATACATATATATTAAATATATTACTTTTAATCAAAATGTTGGAGCAAAATAAGCTAAGAGCTGCTAGACGGACGTTAGCTAGCTAGTGATTGGATTCAGAAATATTCGGACATTTAGTACTTGAATATCTCAACATTCCCTGTCTCCAATACATTAAACTTCTCTCCAGAATCCAAAAATAATATTTCCTAGCCGTCTTAAGATGCCTCATTTCCAAAAAGAAAGTTTTTGGTTTTTTATTTTAAATACAGATTATTAAATGTTTAAACAGTAACGTTAAGCATCAGTATGGACGTAATGCCTGCTTTCTGGTGTGTGTTTAGCGTTTATTGGCTGTTTCCTGCAGTGGGCGCTGTTGACCGTATATTGAGACCAATACATGAAATTATTCACTGTATAACACCATATAACATTTACTATTTAATGTTCGCTGCGTTTATTCTTAAACCGAAACATATTTTGTTAATCTAAGCCTGTGCTCATAAACTAAAGCTACTTTATTATTACTTCTCTTCAGCGTGGATGAGAAAGAGTGGCTATGATTAATAAAAACAGCACATCAGCAGGATAGGGACTGTTTACACTGGGCTTGTCTTTAAAAATCCAAAGCAGGCCGATAAAGTCATTTTGAGTGATATTCATTCACTTCTCTGTTACGCGGCCCGTAATGTTGTGTTACAGGTGAAGAGAGTCTGTTCATTTAATACAGGTGAAAAGAATTTACCTGTTTTCAAAGAGGCAGCTTACAGTATGTAAAGTAGTTCATTACTTAAAGAGTTATTTAAGAGATCGGTTTAAAACTAGATCTAAAGATTTCCACTGAATTGTTGAAACATGTCGAGCTGAACAGAACATAATTGTTCTACTGTCTTTGATAAAAATCAGTGTTTAAAAGAAAAATGGACAAAGCATGACTTAAATGCCATGATGTACCAGTGAATCATCTTTTTTAATTGAGCAGTATTTTTTTAAACCCTGATGCACAATGAGAAATATTAAGGCAGGTCACTTAAAAAAGAGAAAATCGGACTGAAACTAATTCTATGGAGGAGTGAATAAGAAAGTGTACTGTATTTAATCACACCTGCTGCTGAACAGATGGCAATTAGCAACTTAAGACCGGCGGAAAAACCTGATCGTGCCTGAAAGCAGCTTAATCCATGCAAATGTCCGGACACGTTACAAAACACGCAAGCAAATGAAAGAAATCACACATGGTTTACTGAATAATGAAAAAAAAAGTCAATTTGCATACATTTTATTTTTTCTTTTTATTACTGGATTGCATTCATACATAAAATACAAAAACCTTAATGGAAAAAGTATTTACAAATGTACAAAACTTAAGATTATATTACACGAATCTGACTATAAACAAAAAAACTTTGTTCAGAGTTATTTTTTTTGTTTCTTATATAAAAATATGAGCGTCTTACATATCAAAATTATTGCACCTTGCAACCACAGTGCAGTTTAGATTGCCATCACCAAGAAGAGGTCATGCGTTCGCCCCCCAACACTCACAGACTTCAATTAAATCCACCTTTATCTTTGGTACCTTACTGAATACACCTGGCTATACTCAGCACCGTCTTGTAACACGCTTATAAATTACTCTGTACCTGAAATTAATGGCTTTAGAGAGAGCGATAAAAAGAGAGAGAGAAAAAACAATCCTTAAGACGGATCAGTGTTTTGAGGATTGCGTGATGGAATGTAGGTCGATCAAAGGCCTCTTTAATACATATATTCTAAGGTTTCCATTTATTATCCCTGATATTCATATATTTCCAGTCTTGTGTTTGGCACTTGGCATCTCCAAGTTTTGTCGGTAAGTAGACGCACGTTCCAGTATTGTCCCAGTGTGCAGGAAACGGACGGGGAATCGCCAGCATGTTGGAAGACAACAACAAAAACCGGGGAAAAATTGACCGAGAGCCGCTTCAGAAACACATGCAAATGAAGAAAACATCTTTGGTTTGTCAGCATATGCCGTTACAAACAGTTATAACATACAAATATTATATTTATCAGTGCTGTAAAACAACAAAAGCTTTTGTTTACATAATATATGTACTGAGTTTATTATATATATATATATATATACACACACATACACAGAGAATATATATTTTGAAAATATTTACATGTATATACATTTGTGTGTTATATTTTATATATAAATATATTCAATATATAAACATAAAATTTGGGAAAAAGTTATAAACTGTATTTATATATGTTTACATATATTACGTAAACGTAGGATTAGTCGTTTGACAGCACTAATATTTATATTGTTGTGAGTATTTGTAGTGCATTTCTTTATTTGTTTTGAGCATCTCCTGTGCCTGTGTTGTCAAATAGATCATGTTTTCTTAATTTGCAGTTGTTTTTCCATTTGCATGTGTTTTTTTCTCTTTTATTTTTCCATTCGAGCTCTCAGCCACCGTAAAAAAATTAATAGTGCTGTCAAATGATTAATCGCATCCAAAATAAATTTTGTTTACATAATATATGTGGGTGTATGGTGTGTGTATATACAGTATATATATATATATATATATATATATATATATATATATATATATATATATATATATATATATATATATATATATATATACATATATATATATATATATATATATATATATATACTATACAAAAAATGTTATATTATATATTTATATATAATATATGACTATATATATATATATATATATATATATATATATATATATATATATATATATATATATACACTGTAAATATTTTTTAAATATATGATCTATGTGTGTGTCCTTATGTATACATAATATACAGAGTGCACACACACGTATTTTGTAAACAAAAACTTTCCTTTTAGATGCGATTAATCTTTTGCCAGCACTAAGAGTAAACAAAAGAAACGTCCCAACCCTGACGCTGTGGAGAACACAGCTTGTCGTGGAGCTCTTGTTCAAAGGCAACACGTGGTTAACTAGTCCACAAGTATCTTCAGTTTTTAGGGGGGTCTTCCAGGTTATAGATGGCGTTTCATGTGCAGCGCGAGATGATCCGACCGGGAAAAGGCTCGGTCGCATTTCTGGCACTGGAACGGCCGATGGCCCGTGTGCTTCCGGTAATGCCTGGTGAGCTCGTCCGATCGGGCGAATTTCCAGCCACATCCCTCCCAGTCACAGTGATACGGCTTTTCTCCTAAACACACACACGCAACAGTTAGCGATTCACCCCGAGGACCTAACGAGAACAATCAAGCACACTTTGGTCACATTAGAGAAAGCCGTTAGAGAGAGGGAGACAACAATTCAGATGTTGCTCATCCCTGCGTTGACTGAATAGAAGGGGAAGTGGGACAGGCTTGTGGTTTTATTTCAGCAGGGATCAGTATCAACCTGCTGTCTGAATAGCAGATCAAAGCACCTGCCAACTGTACTCTGACTGTATGCGTCTCGAGTCGCTCGCAGACAATGCGCTCGGCAGTTGCGCTGCCGTGTCAGGGCGTGTTCCGATTGTTACTGAAGCACATGCACACTACAGAGACGCGGCGTACACGCACTGACCTGTGTGAGTCCTGTGGTGCGCTTTGAGATGGGAGCTCTTGGTGTAGGTTTTGCCGCAGCCTGCGTAGTCGCACGTGTGCGTTGCTATTCGCTTCCTCGGCCAGGAGCGCCGACCCCGCTTGGGCTTGGACTCTTCGGGCAAACAGTCGGCTGGAGCAATCAGCTCTGCCGAAGAATAAGAGCCCTTAGCGTTAGTGTCAAGGAGGCAGAACTACAAGTCATCTTTAAAGGGAAACCAATATTCCCTTGATCTTTTGACACGTATGTACTATAAAAACATCCTGTAAGCTTCTCTGTAATACCTTCTGTGTTCTACTCTATGATGTAATAGTGTGGCTAAGCACCGCCTCCACAGAAGAAGATCAACGTCTGCTTCTACATCACTGCCTACGATTCTACAGCATTGCCTGTTTTAGCCCCGCCCACAATCCCACATCACTGCCTGTTTAGTCCCTCCCACAATTTTATATCACTGCCTGTTTAGTCCCTCCCACAATTTTATATCACTGCCTGTTTAGTCCCTCCCACGATTCTACATCACTGCTTGTTTAGCCCCACCCACTATTCCACATCACTGCCTGTTTAGTCCCGCCCACAATTTTATATCACTGGCTGTTTAGTCCCGCCCACAATTTTATATCACTGGCTGTTTAGTCCCTCCCACGATTCTACATCACTGATTGTTTAGCCCCGCCCACGATTCTACATCACTGCCTGTTTTAGCCCACCTATTGATTCTACAGCAATGCTTGTTTAATCCCGCCTACAATTCCACAACACTGCTTGTTTAGCCCCACCTACAATTCTACATCACTACCTGCTTAGCCCCACCTACAATTCTACATCACTACCTGCTTAGCCCCACCCACAATACTGCATCACTGCCTGTTTAGCCCCACCCGCAATTCTACATTACTGCCTGTTTAGTCCCGCCCACTGATTCTACAACACTGCTTGTTTAGCCCCGCCCACTAATTCACACATGTAATGTAACAACAAGAGAGGCGAATGCAGCTGTGTTTGCGTTGCCTTCTTTCTGATCCCAGCATTAGGAAAGAGTGGAAAAAATATTATTTTTAATAAATTTAATTAGATTTGAGAAAAATCAAAACTAAAAGACATTGTTGTCTGACTCTATTGGATACGACATTAATATCGCAACACATAAGTGCGAGTAAAGGTCATAGCACAAAATTTTGCATATTGAAAAAATAAATAGGGCCTCATGTTGAGTCAATCACGTTTACACACCGCGTGCAAAACTTTCATCCGTCATATATTGGGATCAGGTTTCATTGTCTGCACTTTCACTTTCATAGCAAGCATTTTGTTAGGATGACAAATACGAAAAAAAGAACAATTACCTTAACCTTATATGTGTTTTTGACCTAAATCTCGGCAACTGCTGTGAGGAATCTATTTTATCTAAGAGGAACGTATACTATTAAACAAACAAACTGTTAGCCAATCACAGCTGGGGGCGTTTACTTACACTATTACTAGTAGACTATTACTTCAAAATGATGTAATCTTCATGCAGTTCATGACCCCTTTGAAAGTAAGGTTAGGTATAACGTGAAGCGTTGGAGTCGTGACTCACCTTGGTACTGCACTGATTGAGCGGGAGGTGCCGGAAAGCCAGAGTAACCCGGCGAGGGGTGATATCCCGGGGCCAGGGAGATCGGAGGGGGCCCCAGAACCGGAGCTTGAGGATGCTCGTCCGGAGACAGAGAGGAAGTGGAAGAGCGACTGGGCCCCATGGCCCCTCGGGCCGTGCCGAAAGCGTGAGGCTCCAGCAGCGGCCTCTGACCGACTCCGCTCCGTGAGTTCACCCCCAGATGGAGATCCATCGGTCGGCTGATGGTGCAAGTGCTATAAAGGTCCTGCTCCTGCTTTATTGGACAGTCAAGGGAGAAAGAAGAAGAGTCCGACATTGAGCCTCCCTTACTGAGCCCTTGGCTGTAATCGGTCATGTCCATGGTGGTCTTCACCACAAACTTCCCGTGGAGGCTCGCGGGCTGAAGATACGCCGAATCCAGCTCCGGCCTCATCAATTCGGCCACAAAACCTCCCGAGGGAGATACGTCGCTCATGTCCGGGATGCTGTACAACATGCTGGACTCTTGGCCCTGAGGAGAGGGCATGGGATAGGGAAGGACGCAGGGGAGGGCGGAAGAGTTCTGGAGGTGCTGGCCGCTGAGGCCTCCTGCTGCTGCTGCTGCTGCTGCTGCTGAAGCATGCTGTTCGACAGGATAAAATCATAGTCCAACAGGTCCAGCTCTTCTGGTTCTCTCTTGGTCATTGCGGAAGGGACGTCCTGGTCAGCGCAGGTCCCACCTGTAGACATGCAGGGGCGTTTCAGGTGAGACATCTCCTCCTTCCATCTCTTATTCCAAACGCACAGAGACATGCAGAGGGAACAGGAAACAAGACAAGGTAAGTCTCTCGAAGACACAATCATCACGGGCGTGTCGAGATCGAGGTCAAGATTTCAGAAGCGAAAGGCCATCTGAAACTCGGGAAAGCGCTTTGTATCAGGCTTCTGTGTTTAGGTCCGTATGCATCGCCATTAGAGTAAACTTACTGAAGCTGAACTCTTCAAACAGACACAACCACTAAATTTATTATGGTTTTACTGGAAACCGTAAAGGACTCTGTGGGGTTTATCCTGGTAAACGGTGACCTTCTGTTGGTGGATTGTTAAAACTAATAAATCCTAATGGAATACGTCCCAAAACACACTTAGGAAAACTATTTTTAATGGTTCAAAGTTGGTATTCGTATTGGAAGCCATTTTTTCTATTGTTAACATGTTGATTTCAATTCAAATGCGACCTTGTTCTGGTCTTCAGCACAAATTATTCCTAGATACAACTTGGCCTCTGATGTTATTATAAATTATTAAAACCCCTATCATGCAGCATTGTTTTTATGTTTCCAGCTACAGTGCTCGAAAGAGGATGCGTTCTGTAATCAGTGCATGGAAAAGTCTTCAGCTATATTTGTAAAAACAAACAACAATACAGTCAAAAAGATCCATTTTTCTTTTATGACACAAATCATTAAGATATTAAGTATCAGATCATGCCCCATGAAGATATTGTGCACACTTCCTATCGTAAATGTATCCAAACTGCACCCTCAGATTTCAGTGTCGTCCCATTTTCTCTTTCAGATGTTGTCTAAAATTCGATTTTAAAAATGTGAACGCTTCGGAACGGTTCACGCCCCTGTCTCGGGAGCGCTGCCGGAGGAATAAATACGAGCCGATGACATAATCTGAAACAGCGGCGATTGTGCGCGGTAACGGGTCGGTGACCGATAATCACCTGTTTGATACTCACTAAACCGGCGGTCCCGGGTCCCGTCATCGCCTTGCGCTTCGCGTCCGCGTCGCTCGAGAAGCTGGAAATAGACGGCAGAAGCGTGCCGCTCAGTGCCATGCTATCAAACTCGCTCGGTGGCTGCCTGCAAGTGAAGAAGCGTAAAAAAAAAAATAAAATAAAAATAATCCTTTAGTCACGCAGGTCCGGGGAAACTATCGGACGCATCAAAGCCGACGGGAATCTCCAAGCGCACCTCATGAGTGGAAAACGCTTCCAGTCGCGTCCGGTCAGTCCGTGATGGGAGTCTTTATTAGAGCGCGAGCGCATCAGACGCGTCCCCGTGCCATGCTGACGGAACCGGCCATTAACAGCAGCCTGGGCTCGGGTTCGGGGATTCCCTGTCTCCCTCTCAGCGGCGCGCGGGCTCTCTCTCCGGTGTCTGGACGGGAGTGATTCGTCAGATGCGCGCAGGGCTTTCCTCGCCTAGTTCTTAAACCCCGGACACGCCTCTCGTTGCGCGGCAACCGCAAAAAAAAAAAATACACCTCGTGACGTCATCCGGGAGGGAGGAGGGAGCGAAAAAAAAAAAAAGTCTGGCACCGGGCCGGTATTTTGTATCCACACAAACACGCGCGTGTTAGCAACCGGGATCAACAGGCTCGGTAAGAAAAGCGCGGGTGAAAAGTCACGGTTTGTTTTTCTCTCCCGTCAGACACCGGCGTCGGGGAGCACGTATCGTCGCGTGACACCTGTTCCTGAGTTTATAAAGAGTTTGAACGGCGTGTCCGAGACCTCGAGCTGCTCCGCACCTCACACCGAGGCGTGTCGCTCATTAACGTTATCGTTTTTACGCCTGAGGCACAGGACGAAGGCACGGCAGAAACGCGTTCTTCGCGACGGAAAGCCTTGCCTTTCATTCATTGATTCGTTCAGTAGGTTTCATCAATCACCTGATCGCTGAGACGGTTGTTTGTATGTCAGCGTTTTCACTTCTGTATTGTTTTTTTTGTTATTTTAAGAACTTTGCGTTCTCAGTTTGCGATTTTATCATATGCCTGAAAATAAATAGGCAACAAAAAAGAGGCACTGTGTGTGTTTGTGTGTGTATATATATATATATATATATATATATATATATATATATATATATATATATATATATATATATACACACACACACTATAAACTCATAAATCCTTTTCTCACTATGCTCTTTTTAATTCTTTTAATCTTAAAATTCAGATTTTTTTCTTAAACTCTGAGCTAACATCTTGCTTTTTTTGCACTGGAATGAAAAAGTAAAGGTCATTGCAGCTTCCTTATCTCTTTATCAACTTATTCATTATTATTTATTATTTTTTTGTGAGATTTTAACTCAGAATTGCAAGGGTGAACATGTCAGAATCGTCTGATTTAAAAAGAAGCAGTCACAACCCCGTCGCAGAAACGGGCCTTCACATCCAACTTTTATAAAACCACTGCAAAGGACAGCATACACTATATCATACTAATATTTCATGCAGAGTTCAGTTCTGTTTCTGTCGTTCTCTCGCGTGTCTTAGCTCCGTACGAACAGCTCAGCCTGGAACATTTTCAGTCGAGACACCCTGATATCATTTTGTGGCGAGGTTAGCGCTGTGTTTTACTTCTACGTGAACTGGTTTCTGTATCTGAGGATTTGTCGTCAATCATCTTTGTATGGAGAGCAAACACGAGCAGCGAGACCATCCTGTTACATCAGGATCTTGTTCGTTTGGCTCTGTCAACAGCATTTAGCCACAGAACACACTGAATGTAGCCCCTTTAACACACAGACGCGCGCACACACACACACACACACACACACATTCTCACGGTCGCTTTCACGATTAATGTAGGTTGTATTGACAGGTCTTTTGAGCTGCTACTGTTTTCTGCTGATTGTTGAATGAGTGAAAGCTAAAATCTGAGCACGGAGTTATGTTTTTATGGCAGAAAAACTATTTTGGGCTCGCAGCCGAGAAGCATTTTTTAAATTTATTTCTTTATCAGATGCAACGTTGGTTTCATCTGCTGTTTATTTACCTTTCCTTGCAAAGGCATGATGCGATCTCACTCTCGCTTTCGGTTTGTAAAAATGTTTCGTGATTGAAAAGTTGGAAGTTATCCGATGCTTTTATAGTGACACCGACACATTTTCATGCAAATGCGACGCTTTCCGGAAAACGCTTTGAAATATTGTTTGTAACTTTTTTAGGCCTTTTAAGAGGGTTTCCTCGTCGCGGTGTGTTGGCTTTCTCAGTCAGAACTGGATATTCTTCTCTGTATCTGTGGGAAAATCTTCACAGACTCTCTGCATCCAGGAATCAGAATGCAAATGAGATATTTAAATAGAAACTCTTCTGATGCTTTTAGTAAATTTGCGTATGGTGGAGCGTAAGGTAAGCGAACTGGTTAAATTATCACTACCGGAAACAAAACACGTTCTGCACAGATCCTCACGGTTCCTGCGTTTGAGTATTTGGGTTCGGTCGGGTTAACGTTTGGGAATATGAAGGTCTTCGTGGTGTAATTTAATGCTAGTCGTCCAAGATAAACAAACAAGAAGATGTGTGTGCATTCATAAAAATAAGTGTGAAGTTCTTCACAGCGATGCTTCAAAAAAAAACCATTCGGTTAAAGAACCATCTCTTTCTTAGAACCTTCTTTGGGAAAGGTTCTCCAGGTTCTTCTATGGCACCGTGAAGCACTTTTATTTTTAAGAGTGTACGGTAGGCTATGGACGTGTGTTTTCTGATTGTTGTTATTTAGAAGAAGCAAACCAGACGCAAGCTTCACGGTGTCCAGAGTTCCTGTCACGGCCTCAGTGAGAGGGAGAGAGTTAGGAAGGAGCTCCTGTCGCGAGGCAGTCTGCGCCGCCTCTGAGTTTGAAGGGATTCCTCCTCGGCCTTAAATATGCTGGTTATTTTTAACCCTGCGTGTAAGAGCGACCCAGCGCCGCCCACTCTCTAACAATGTTCCCCTTCAGCCAGCAGGGGAAGTGGACAGGAGCCACGCTTCCTGGTCACGTGACGCTGAAACGAGCGAGGGAGAGATCCAGGATTTAACCCCTTCAGCGGGGTTAGGGTGTGACGCGGCGGGCTCCGGGCCGGGGTGATGTCACTGGGCTTCGCCAGGATTAGAAACCTCTAAAAAGCTGGGGAAACAGAACTGCGGCGCACATTCACACACGATGCGTGAGCCTGAACGCTTGGAGAGTGTGTGTGTGTGTGTGTGTGTGTGTGTGTGTGTGTGTGTGTGTGTGTGTGTGTGTGTGTGTGAGAGACGGCGAGCTCTGTTAGATACACTTTGTGGTTACCCTGGTGGTTTAATTAAGATACCTTTCCTTCTTCTGGATTGAGTCGCTCTCAGTTTGCTTCAGACAGACTGATGACGATCTTGCTTTATCATTACAATTAATGGCATGTATTGAAATATAAACTGATATTTCCTACTGAAACATTACAGTAAGAGATGGGAATAACTGACTTTAAACCACCTGGAAAAATAGCATTCTATTTGACCTCCACTGTATATATTTTATTTCTCTCAACAAACATAATGAATTTTATCCATAATGACGCTTTTATCCAAAGCAAAGTAGCAAAAGAACCAACTATATACTTACTACACTATATTTTTAAAAGTAATGCATTACGATATTGCATTAAAAAAGTAACTGTACTTAGTTACCTTTTATGGAAAGTAATGCATTGTGGGGGTTTTTGTTACCTGTTTATTTTATGAACTAAAAAACGGTTCTTTTTTGTTAACTGTAAGGGCCCATTGCACAGTAAAAGTGGAAAGCCTTGGCCTGAAGAAAACATTTATTCCTGAATTCTCTCAAAGACACTGTTAACAGTGGCAGGTTTAGCGAGCAAGCTGGGTTGAGTTTAAATAACACAACTGAGAACTATTTAAGTTTTCAATAAATAAAATGTGTTT
Organism: Puntigrus tetrazona; assembly: GCF_018831695.1. Classification (NCBI taxonomy): domain Eukaryota; kingdom Metazoa; phylum Chordata; class Actinopteri; order Cypriniformes; family Cyprinidae; genus Puntigrus; species Puntigrus tetrazona. The sequence continues at coordinate 938,216 of NW_025048699.1, forward strand.
TTTGGGCCTCTGTTTCAGGGCCGATGTTGGAGGTTTAAGCTCTTGTTGATGAGCAGTCAAAGCGGAGGTTTAATTTAGCCGTGGTTTATGTTAAACAAGCCCCTCTTTGTGTGGGCCGAAACAACATTTCGGTTACTTTGGTTTCTTCTTTTGCGTGGACACAGAAAGCGTAACACACACAGAGACCGCCGCGTCCCAAGAGTCTCCAAATTGCTCCTTCTCTGCTTTTAGCAGACATTAGCCTTACTCACGAGCAGACGTCACGGCTGTGGTCTGAGTCCGCCGGCGGATGAGAGAAGTTTGCTTTCTGAACGTGATATTTCTGTGCTTCTGGGTGAGAGAGGGACCTCGATTCTGTTTCACATTTCACCAGACCTTGTGTGTGTGTGTGTGTGTGTGTGTCTGGACTTGTTGTTTTGGTTGAAATAAAACAGGAAAAATCCACATGGTGAAAAATAATTGATTTTAACGGTAAAAAACAGTAAAAATCTTACCGTGAAAAGCTGTTAAATGGTTAATGGTAAGTTCCCGTATGCGAAAAACTGTAATAGACATGGTTTTTGGAATAGAATATAATAGTTTATGGAAGTGAAAAAGAATGAATAATTTACAGTAAAAAACTGTAAGCTGACGTTGTCAGAATTCCCTGCACTATATTTCAAATGGAAATGTTTTTTCTTAAGTTTAGTTATGTTTATTATGGTTGCATGTTGTTAAATTACTGTTTGTTGCATACTGTTTACAGTAAAATACCGTTTTTGAAAGTGAAAAACTATAACCCACGTTGCATGTTTTCTATGAAAGTAACTATGTTTCGTAGTTTTTTATGTCAGTTATGTTTATTAGGGTTACGTCTAATGTTGCTAAATTTTTGTTTATTGTACATTTCAGTTTCGCGTCACCACAACGGCGTTTAGTGTTTATATAACATATTAAAGTGCGCGAACACCATTATCTCTCACCGAGGGCTTTGGCCGAGCGTATATTTTGGCGTTTGAGGCGCAGACTGATTCTGGATTGAACCCAGATGGCTGAGAAGCAAAGTGATGAAACAATGCGCAAACGAGCGCAACTTTCAGGGAGTTTAGGGACCGCTGGGTCTCTGGAAATGAATCCGAGACGTAAGCTCTTAATGTAAACCTCTCCCCGTGCTCCAGACAGACGCACACTTTCTCTGGGATTCCCCCAACTCTACCCCGCTGGAATCTGACGTGATGTGGATCGCTGCGTACACACATCGTCTGTGATCTGCGCTTAAATGATGTAATGCTTGGTAAACTGCTGTTTATGTTGGATGATGACGCTCGGCCAGCTGAACATGCTGTATTTTTTTAAGGGTGTTTCAAACTTTCCGATGTTCATGATGTGACTGAGAGGTTTCTGTCGCGTTTCTGTGTCCTGCTCTCGCTCTCGATCCCTTCTTCGCACTGTCCTCCTCATCCGTCAGGAGAAGTCACGCTCGGCGCTATCAAACGATTAATCGCGATTAATCGCATCCGAAATAAAAATACAGTTCGTTCGCATAATAATATACGTATGTGTGCTGTGTATATATAAAAATACATATATATAAAATGTTTTTTGTTTGTTTATATATTAAATAATGTAAAATATAAATATATAATTGTATATGCATATAAATATTTTATATATGCATAAATACACACAGTACAGGCACATATTATGTAAACAAAAACTTATTTTGGTTTTTAATTAATCGATTAATCGTTTAACAGTAAATCATGCCTGAAACTTGTTTATTTAATTTTTTTATTAATGATAATATAATATAATAATAATAATAATAATAGTATATTAAAATATATATATATATATATATATATATATATATATATATATATATATATATATATATATATAACACCACAAAGTAATTTTACAAACTAATTTGAATTTATTTTTTTGTTTTGACATGAAAGTTTAGTGCAAGGTTCATTTTAAGTCATCTTAAACATCTTATGTACTGCAAAAAATATTTTCTTGCTTAGTATTTTTATCCTGTTTCCCAGTATAAATATCTAAACAAATTAAGATGCATTCAGTTGACTAATAAAAATACTTTAAGCAAAAATATCTGCCAATACGGTAAGTAAAATAATCTAGAATATTCTTCTTGCCCCGCTGGCAGAAACAAATGTTGATTTCGGAGAAAAGACATATCTTAATTCTACTTGTCCAGTAAACGCATTTTAATTCAAAACATTTAGATATTTATTCAATGGTTACTAATTAGTTTGGTCAACCATCCAGAGACGTTCCGGTGTGTTCTGAACAACTACAGAGTCGTGTGTATCGTACAGGTGAGAGAAAAAACATTTCTCTTCGTATTTCAGTGATGAACCCCAGACTTCACAAACGCATTTATATAGATGGAGTTTGTCGTTCTAATGCTCTGGAATCCAGTCCGTAATTACTGTCAGATTTTGAGCCCCGGACTTGGTCTTTTTCTAGTCATTCATTTTGAGGCTGGGTTTGGGAACTGGCTTTTTGACTGTGAGGAATGCTAGTGAGAGAAAGTTGACGGGATCACCGGTTACGACTCGGATCCGGGTAAAGAACCACCTCTAAACCCCGGACAGTAACGTGAGGTTTGGCTCGGCCGGCCGCGTTACAGTCCAAAGAGTTTCAACGAAACTCTGAATGGAAAGAGCGCTTTGGCAGGAACGTGAAGAGAAGTTGTGGGAAAAATACTTGTGAAAGAACTGCTCTGTTCAAGAAATAAAAACAACTGTGAGAGAGCATGTCGCACAGAACAAATGTGTCATATCCTTTTTTTGTCTTTGGACTGGACTTAGTCTCCAACCAAGACTCTTTCCTTCAGCATATATATATTCATATATATATATATATATATATATATATATATATATATATATATATATATATATATATATATATATAACGCAATTCTTTCTGAGATAGCAGTACTGTGAGTATTCTTTAAGTATTCCTGAGTTTATTGTCTTGAAGTTTCCGAGCTCAGGAACTAAATGAGCAGAGACCATTAAAAAAAGCCAATACACTTTTGGCATCGATCAGAAATATGCGACTTGTTTGCTTTCATAGTTTTTCTTGGTCTTTTATGTTTTGTATTTATTTTATAGTATTTGTGACGCCATTGCAGGATTTACGGGGCATGTGCGGTGCCAATCAACTACACGGTTATGACATTTTTATTATGATTTTTCCACTTTTTAGAAGTAACACTCATGGAAGTGTGGGATAATTGTGGCATGAAAGGAAATATCTAAACGACGTCTTTGTCCGGATTCCAGCTCTGCGCCGTGATGATGCTTTTCCATCGGTGTCCATATCGTCTTCATGAGAATCAACCACTAAATAACGTGCATTTAAGCGGGTTTTTTTATGATGATGGTGTCCAAACGTTTGACTGGTGCGTGTGCAATGAGATTAAATCTAGTATTTGGACGTCTCTGTCGTGTCACGATGGAGTCAGTGTTGGTGCTAGAACAGGACTTCATTGTTGGTGATAACGTGAACGGAGAGAGCAGTATTTGTGAGATCTGAAGTGATCTCAGAGCCTGTTTATAGCCTTGTTTTTGTCGTGCGGGGAATATCACAGAATACCTTCACCTGAGCCTCTCGTCTCATTCATGCAATGTTTTTTTACGACGTCCGTCCAAAGGTCAGAGAGTCGACGCCGGTCGAGCCAATGAGTGACAAATGAGCATTATACCTGTCTGACATTATTAATACAGTTGTACTTAGCATCTTCTTTTCCATCACAAATATCTAAGAATATTTAAATCGGGATACATTTGGTCTGTCTAATTTATTTATTTATTTCCTTTTTGCTCTGACAATTCTTAAAAGCTTCTAATTATTTTATTAGCCCTTTTTTTTATTGACGTCTACGTTAATTACGGCTGTCAAACGATTAAATTCAGAGGTTTTTCCTTTACATAATACATGTATCTACTGTATGTATTTATTATGTATATCCAAGTGCATACAAATACAATATATGTTATTTATATTCATGTAATTTATTTAGAAATGTATTATAAGTATAAAATATGTAAATGTAAAATATATAAACATTTACGTGCATGTATATTTATATATAAATACACACACATTATGTTCAAAATGAAGGTACAGTAAGGTTTCGTCTATTAACAGTAGTTACCCGTGTTAGTTAACATGAACAATACTTACATAGCATTTATTAATCTTAAAGTTAACTACTAACGCATTATGTTAACGTTAGTTAATGCAGTAACTTGCTGTAAAAATATATATCGTTCATTGTTGGGTCATGTTAGTGAATACATTAACGTTACTGTAAAGTGTTACTTATATAAACTTGCTTCTATCTCGATTTGCGCTGTGAAAAACCCATCTTTTTGCATCTCTCACGATTCTGTAGAAGCGGTGGGAGCGAATGCAGGTTTTTTTGGTTATTCTTAAAATAGCAGAGAGAGTTCAGGTTTGTGGTTTTTAACTGCGTCACCTGTTCTGTGAGTGACACACTAAACCAGAAGATCTCAGGTCATTACACACAGCGACACACCCACAGGGTAAACACACACACACACACACACACACACACACACACGGATTCCCTCTCAGAGGCTGCAGGTATGCAAACACTCGCAGGTATGTGTCCAAACACACGTGTGTACGCACCGAGTGACTCTAACAGACGCACGAATGTTATCTTCTGTACGTCACGCGCTGTGCTCATTCAGCACTTTTTACTTTATTTTAAAAACTGTTGCGCTGCGCCGGTTTCTCTTCCTCCGCTTCATCACAAGCCACTCAATGTTCAGAAATATTATTGCATTGACAACACTAGATGAGTGCATAAAGAGCTAACTGATCTGAATAATGACCTTTTTGTCTTCTGTAGAGCTCAAACGATACATGAGAAAGTTTAATATTTTTCCTGCATAACAGTATTTTTATTGCATTCTCTTCCTTTAAACATTAAGTGCTAGATTTAGTTTGTAGTTAAGCAATATATAAGCAAGCGCCGCTTAAAGTAACAATGCATTATTTTCTATAAAATGTAACAAAGTAACAAAAAAAAAACTGGTTACTTTTTCATGGAGTAACGCATAACATTTCAAAGTAACGTTTATTCAGTACTGGTATTGAACTAAACTGAATCAACACTGAACTGACGTGAGCTGAATTAAAAGCGAATCAAAGTGAATTAAACTGAACCAGCCTTATTCCACAATGTTTAATACAGTAAAGCTGCTGTTAAAAGCACTGTATAAATAAACCTGACGACTTACAGCAGAATTTGAATTGAGCGCTTTCTTGTTTATCCCTGTGACGCCGTATAAAGCTGTTTTGAATAAAACCTGATTGACTTGAGAGTCTCTCGGTGGAAATGATAGCAGCTCTGGTTGCAGGTTCAAAATGAAAACATGCATCTCTCTCTATTTGCTTGTAATTTGTTTCAAACATGATGCACTTTACCTAATCCTAAATGTGTTTGGACGTAGTGGACGCACAAGCCGGTGTGGAGCGTCAGGTCATCTTTATTTCTAAAACACTTCATACATTACAGATCGTGTCGAAGCAGCTTAAAGAGAAAAGCGCTTCGGATTGAGCCGGAAATAGAAAACAATAGAGACAGCATCAGGTGCATAGAAATGCATTTCTGGAAGTTAAATGTCTTTCAAAAGGCGAGGAAGTCCATCAGGAGACAGAGACCACTGTGTGTGTGTGTGTGTGTGTGTGTTTTTGCTCCATGTAGACGGACACGAACACACACAGACGTCTTGTCACCAACGTAATTTTGATGCTTATCCGAGTTTCTCTGCCCGCCGGCCGGACTGCTGTATAATGTGGATCAGATAAGCGTGGGTTAACGCTGACGAGGAACAGTGTACCTGTGCTGACGCGGTCAAAGACTCCATCGTTACTCTGTTTATCGTTCAGGATGGTTTACGCGGGACAGCGGAGCGTGTGTGTTTATCGGCAGATAATTAGATCACAATTAAAAGCTCATTACTTCACATATTTACAGCACAAAATGCGCTCAGTCTAACTCAAACGCAATAATGATCCTTTCAGTTTTATCTGCCTGAAATATCTCTCCAAAAAACACACGCAGAACGAACTCTGAAGGTCAGATGAGAACCTGAATATACACACATTATTCATAAAAAATTATATATTTTTTCCACTAGCGGGTGCAGGACACTATAGTCTTTTTATGTAAGTGAGGATAGCAAAATAAAGTCAACCGTGACATATTTTACCCAGAAATTCTTCACACAGTAAAATGTGGGACATTTTGAGACGAGCGTGTTTTTCTTTTTTTGTTAATGTGATCTTTTTCCAGCACAGACTGAAAACCATGACGCATGGCTTGGTGATTGGTCGGGATAAACTGGCATTATCTATTTGTTCTTAAATTGAGCAGATGACCTCTATTCAACACAATTCATTACATACCTTCCTATCAAAGTTATCAAGATGAGTTTGTTCTGACTGATATATTTTTTTACCATTTTCTAAACTGTGAGGAATGTTGAAGGTGTCTGAATATATTTTGGTTTTGTGTGTGTGTGTAATTGAGCTCAACACGATTCTGAATGTAAAACTATTATTTTCTCAACTTTTTGAGATAAAAATAAGGCCTTTATTTAGTCATTTGTCTCTCTGTGTGGAGAATATCTACCGGACACGCTTCATACACTCTTCGATGTGTTTTCTACGCTTCGATGTGAAGAAAAACGCGTCTGACGCAGAACAGTTTGTGTTCAGTGGATATTTTCCAAAATGGTGCAAAGAGACAGATTACGACCCAAAGACATTATTTCCTTTGCGTGCAAAAACCGTTCTTGTCTCTTCGTAACATACTACTGCTTCAGTACTTCATTAGCTCAACTTTTCTCAGTATTTTTTATTTTTTTTTACACTCAGAATTTCATATAGTCGTATCTCTGACCGATCCCAACGAACCAGACATCACTGGAAAGCTGTGTATTCAGTTTTGACCCTCATGCTCCAGGGTCACGCACTGCGTTTCCTTCCATCCGTGTTCTTTTCACGTCTTGCAGGGCTCTTGAATCTGGGGCCGAGCGCAGGCTGATGACGTCAGGATCTCTCTCTCCGGACGCGCTGGCATGGGTGAGTCCATCCGGAGCGTTATGTAAGAGCAGGACGGAGCTCTGGTCTCCGGAGGCTGGGTGTGGAGATCTGATTTCTGGAGGAAGGAAACTGGCTCAGAACACCGAGCGCTAGATACGAGCCCTGAATGTGCTGTTTCACTCCCGCCGAGCTCCGGCTCACAAAAACACGCATACCAGGAATACTGAGTAAAAGAAAGTGCGTGGCTCTTTAAAACAGCTGTTTTCTCTGTCAACTTGTGTTAAACTGTCATTTAATTCGGTGTATTTTCAACATCATTACTCCGTCACACGATCAGAACGCGGTTCTATAACATTTCATTCTGTTATTGATGTTGAAAGCCGCTCTTTATTTTTTTTGTGGAAACTGCGGTGCATTTTATTATAACTTTCAGGATTCACAGATGAATAGAAAACTCAAAATAACAGCATTTATTTGAAATAGAAACCTTTTGTAATGTGTCCTTGATAAATAATATTTGAATAGTGTTGTAATAGTTCTCTTAAGCCATTTTCAACATTGATAATAATTAGAAAAGTTCAAATCAGTGTGTGGTGAAGATTTCTGAAGATCACGTGACACTGAAGACTGGAGTAATGATGCTGAAAATCTGAAATAAATGACACTTTAACACATTCACAGAGAAAACAGCTGCTTTACATTAGAATAATAATGATGAAATGTGCACTTTCTATGTCAAACAGATGCAATAACTAATTCTGAATAAGTCATTAATGTATAGCAACCGATGTACTGCCATTATTACACTGTTGATGAGAAAAGCATGTTTCAGATCATGCTTCTCACACGCCTTCATTTTCTCTTCAAATCTTGCGTTCCAACAGTGTTTCTTGGTTCAGTCCTGTTTTTTCATCTTTCCTCGTCTGACTGTGCAAAACCACCAAATCATGCTCATAAATGTAAATTACAGCCCTATAAAAGAAGCCGAGGGGTTTGTAGAGCTGTGTGCCTCCGTCTGACTCCCCCAGTCTTTATAAAACAGCCCCGGCTCTGGGTTTAACACCGCATCGGGCCCCGAGCATCGGCTCTCACTGGGCCCCTGTGTGTCATAAGAAACCTTCATCACAAGAATTAGTTCCTGCTTATCTTCGAGAAAAAGCTTGAAGTCGTTTCTTACTGTACACGATGTCCAAAAAATTAGTTGTGTGTGTGTGTGAGAGAGAGAGAGAGAGAGAGAGAGAGAGACAAAGTGAGATGGTGTGTGTGTGTGTGTGTGTGTGTGAGAGAGAGAGAGAGAGACAGAGTGAGATGGTGTATGTGTGAGAGAGTGTGTGTGTGTGTGTGTGTGTGTGAGAGAGAGAGAGAGAGAGAGACAGAGTGAGATGGTGTGTGTGTGAGACAGAGAGAGTGAGAGTGTGTGTGTGAGCGAGTGGGTGTGTGTGAGTCTGTGTGTGTGTGAGAGAGAGAGACAGAGTGAGATGGTGTGTGTGTGTGTGTGTGTGCATGCGTGCGAGAGAGAGTGAGAGATAGTGTGTGTGTGTGTGAGAGAGAGACAGAGAGAGTGAGAGTGTGTGTGTGAGCGAGTGGGTGTGTGTGAGTCTGTGTGTGTGTGTGAGAGAGAGAGAGACAGAATGAGATGGTGTGTGTGTGTGTGTGTGTGCGAGAGAGAGTGAGAGATAGTGTGTGTGTGTGTGAGAGAGACAGAGAGAGTGAGAGTGTGAGCGAGTGGGTGTGTGTGAGTCTGTGTGTGTGCGAGAGAGAGTGAGAGATAGTGTGTGTGTGTGTGTGTGTGTGTGAGAGAGACAGAGAGAGTGAGCGTGTGTGTGTGAGCGAGTGGGTGTGTGTGAGTCTGTGTGTGTGTGTGTGTGTCAGCAGTTTCTCTCTGTCCTGGGAGTTTTTATGGTCGCATGATAATTCAGGTGGAAATCGAGGTCAACACGTTCAGTTTTCGTCCTTCATTACTTAAGTTTCCTTTTTGATTCAAACCTAGTATTAAAGGAATACTTTGCCCATAAATGTAATTTGTCGTCATTTACTCGCTCTGCAAACTTCTGTAGAATTGTAGGAAGATTTGTGTTCTCGAAGGTCTGCTAACGATCGAGGTGCGCACCATGAATGAAAATATTTAATAAATACTTTTTTGTGGTACATGGAATGCATTTGCATTGCTTTATAAAACGGGGATTAAATCATGCGTTATTTATTCACCACGTGTTGAATCTTGAAGGTTTTGGGTGAACAGACTTTCAGTGAACTTGAAAGAAACGGGCTTGGAAAGAAAATCATGACAGAAGCAGCTGAATGTTCTTTTCTACATGTACATTCATCTGTGGGATACTTTCTCATCGTCAAAGAACGGCGCGTCTGATGACTTCCAACACACCGTGTGTTTAAATTGATCATTTTCTGTCCGTGATTTTCTGGTTTCGTGGGAGTGTTAGATCAATAAGAATGCTTGGTTTCTCTGGACCTCGACTGTGTGAAGAAATCAGTGTTTGCTCATGACTCATTTCCGCCGTCGTCCTCGGGTTCAGCTTTAGACTCCGAGGTTGGGCTTTGATTGGATCAGATCAAACGAAGGTTTTTCTGGGGATTTGACCATCTAATGGTTTACTTAAGCCGTGCGTGTTCAGCTCGGGAAACACAAAAAGTGACTTGGCTGTTAATCATTGTGTATTTGGGCTTTGAGCGGCGGAATAACAGCAGTGCCGCGTGGTTGCCGTGGCGACGTAAAAAAGCAACACATCAATACACCTGTGTCAAACCTGTCCAGCTGTCGTGTGGGAGTCTGGAGCCGCTCCACCTGAACGAAGTCCAAAACAATAAATCCCAGAAAAGGAAGTGACATACCTGCAGCTTGAGAAGCAGCTCTACATCCCAGAACTCGAGACAGGTCTTACTGTAAAAATACTGTAGGAAAATACTGTAAAAACCTAAAACTGTAATATTTACGGACAAAAATTAACACAATATCTTCATGGAGCATGATCTTTACTTAATACGATTTTTGGCATAAACAAATCAAAAAGCGTATTGAAGACTACCTTTATAATATACTGAATGACAGCCAACTTATGAGCACATGATGAATCCAATCAAAATGACGGTAAACCTGAACTAAACTGTATCTGTATTATTTAATTTTACTGTATAGTCCAGGTCAAAAGAGCCAAGAGAACTGAACTGTGAGCTCAAAAACATACTGTGAGCGTAAAGTCATACGATAAACATTAGAAAAGGTGGCATAAAAAACTTTTGTGTACATAACCGAGAAGAGAAATATAAGAAGAAACCATTATTTCAGCGAAAACCCATGAGGCGTGATGTGTCCCACAGGGAATTCTGGGAAGGTCAGTTTGCATGTGCGCCTTTGTCATACGCTTTAACCCAAAGGGATTTACACTGCATTCGAGTTACAGCTTTCTTACTTCACCTAGAAATCAAACCTATTTTAGTTGACATAAAAATGTGCATTAAACGGCATTTACCTGTGATTCATCAGGTTATGTTTCCTTAAGAATTGATCTGAACGCATTTATTTGAATCCGCATTTATCAGTAAATTTGTCCTGGGAATCGAACCTATGACCACGATCACGATTTACTATTTGAGCTGCAGCTGTCACAGAAAACTGTGTTTTTTAAGATATAGATACGTCAAATATTTATTCTGTGCAAAGTCTATAAGACGTCGAGCGAGTAGTTCACGCGTTCACCTTGCGTCCTTCGCGTGTTTTTTTTCGATGGAGGATGAGGAGATGATGGGCCTTGACTAACACCTCGAGCCGGAATAAAATCCTGGGCTGTCTTTACGTAACGGCTCGCCTCGTTTGGAGCGGCCCCGCCCCCGCCCCGCCCCGCCCGGCTGATGATGTCACCCCCGCGATGATGTCATCAGGAGACCGCCGGCGTGACATCACTCGAGGCCCGGCGAGCGAAAGCAGACGCGATCGCGCTAATTCAAACAATCTGAGCTGTTTTTGGCCCCGCTCTCTGTTTGTGATGGGCTCCCTGGGATCCGGGCCCCGCGCTCGGTGATGAAACACGGCTGAAGGGATATTTGTGAGGAATGCAAGCGAGAGGTCAGCGTCCCGGAGAGAGAGAGATGGAATTTCCCTCCTCGCTCGGCCATCGGCGGCGTCAGAGAAGAGTGTCCCCGGAGTAAACCACGCGTTTAGGACGAGCCGTTCTCTCTCTGTAAGAATCTTTGGCTCGTCTTTTCCTCACAGGTCTTTTCACATTCTGTTATTTATTACGGTGTGATTTGGCTCTGAACCGCGGTATGTTTGCATCATCATTCTACAGCGACTGTAGCAACAAAACAACTTAACAAAGAACAAGTTTTCACGTTCCTTTCTTTGGATTTGATATCTAAACACAACTTGAGATTGTCTCCCTCGTTTTAAGTTGGCTTGTTTTAAATTATTAAGCAAAGTTTATTAAACAACATTTCTATGTGATCCTGGAGCACAAAACAAGTCAACTATTTGAGATACAACTATTAGAAAATCTGTAATCCGAGGGAGCAAAAAAACTATAAATATTAACATTAAAGTTGTCCAAATAAAGTTCTTAGCAATGCATATTACATTGAGTAATTAAATTTTTATATATTTACTAAATATCTTCACACAACATGCAGTTTACTTAATAACCTAATGGTTTTTAGCATAAAGGAAAAGTGTATAATTTCGAGCCATCTATTTCTGCCGAAGCCTGTGCTCCAGAGACCCAAATAATTTTTTCATAAATCACGACATAATATCTTAAGTCCTATTACTTGTGATCGACGATTGTTTGCGCTAGAAAACAAGAGCGCAATAAGTCGCCGAGTAGCTCTATACCACGGACACGAACAATCCTCAGCATCTTTATTTGAGTTTGAAGGAATGACTTAAACACAAAGCTAATGAACTGAAGTCTGGCCTCGGACCGGACCAAACATTCCTAAGACGTTCTGTTGTTAAGCAGATGAGGCAAGACCAATGAACGAGTCCCAAATATGTCAGATCTCGGAGCAGAAGCGTGTAATCTGACTGATTCAGGCCAGTTCAGGACGAGAACACAGCGAGCGTCCGATGAAATCCAATGACATGTTCGGTGTTTTCCCTCATCATCGCAGCGGTTTGGAGGAACGTTTAATGGAAGTGTATTCAGGGTCCCGTGTTCACAGAGAACCGACTTCATCCAAACCAACTTTTCTGGCAGCGTATCTGTGCAGAGACTGTATATCACTGGCGCCGAGAGAAAGAGAGAGAGACCTGGGGTTTTGTAGAGAACCTAAAAAGTGTTAACTTCTGGAGAAGGGCCAGAGAGAGAGAGACCGGGGTGGAGGAGTAGAAAAACGATGCCAGAACACGTAACCTCTAAGAACATGTGAAGACAGCCGTGATATCATCCAGAAACCTTCACTAGATTTACAGGAGAATAGCTTCTTCTCCACCAGCTACTCAGCATTTTGAAAACATCTTTTTAAATCTTTTTCGCACTATTTGACCCTATAAAGACGCAATCTGTATTTCGCTAAAAGTAAAGCTGATTTTACTTGACAAATATACTAAGCAAGATTTTTTTGCAGATTTGTTTCTGAAAATTGTTCACATGTCTCATTGAGCAGCATTATCACCAAACGTTCTTTTTGGGTTTCGTGTTTCTGGCCGATCCCAGAACTTTTGCACCTGTTTTTGAGAGAAAGAGCATAATTTGTGGATGATTTTGCCAGCATTTGCTCAAAAACGCATCAAAAACTAATCGATCGAGTCTGATCGATGACTTTCAAACAGAAATTCATAACTTGTGCTAATTAAAAATGAATAAATAAATAAATCAGGCCAGTAATTTTTGTCCAGGAGCACTTAGTATCTTAGTACACTTAGTAAAATAAAGTTATCGTGACTTTTAATCTCACGATTCTGACTTCTTTTCTCAGAAGTGTCAGATACAACGCAGTTGTGAGTTATGGATGTTCACAGAATTCTACACAATTATGTAAAAAAATGTAAAATTTTAAAGTATGCTTCCATAACTTGTGTAACAGGTTGGGATGACGAGACGGCGAATAAAATGGAAGTTGTTTGAGCAAATTCAGCGGGTTTTAGTCCGGTACGGAAAACGAGAATCAAAAATGACCCGAACACGATCTCGCAAATGAACTAGATTGAAATGTGTCTAGCAAAATCAACATCTCTGTGATGCTTGGGGAGGTGTGTTAGGATGTTTTTTCTCTCTCTCCATTTTCTCATTAAGTCTTGAACCTAGAAAAGCCGTCTCTCTCTCCTCTCCCAAAGGAATCGACCGTATCTCTAGTTAAAGCTCGATCACATCACTAACGGTCATCTAGAACCGACTCCACTAATGAGTGCTGTTCGATCGTCCTTTTGAATAATCCTGTTTTTGTGTGTTTAGGGGCTGAAATCTCTTTCTTCACGCTGTCAGGCGAGCTTCTAATATACTGTAAGTGCTCCCTGTAGATCAGCTCCAGATGTTCGAGGTGGAGCCGAGCAAAGACCAGCTCTAGACCTCGCTTTCCTTCGGCGTTCGTGACGCACGCTTCAGCGGATGACGAGCGAGGACGGGTTCAGATCTGCTTGGGTTTCTCTGGCAGAACGCGGGAATGGTTCGCGTTAACCGTTGAAGCGCAGCAGAGATCTCCGCTTTCGATCAGTCGCTCGCAGGCTCCTGCCAAACCCAGTCATTAACCTTCTATTAATTCTGCCGGTTTCTGCGGCCGCGTTCTGATCGCTGTGGTTTCTACAGAAATGTTTAGCAAACACAGAGCGCTGACGAATCTCTTAGAGCATCGCAGGGTCAGGCGGGCCTTCGCTCTCGCACATTTACATTCAAGCTTTTGGCCAAAGACTCTCACGTTGAGTTCGAGCCGCACATTTACATTTAATATCCGCTCATGAATTCTCCGCGAATTGAACCCGTGACCTCGGTGTTGCTAGCGCTATGTGCTACCGTTCACAGCTTTCGTCATCAGCTTGTCACGTACTTCCTGAAAACAGAAGCGCACACCAAGGCCTGGTTTCACAGAAGGGTTTAGACTAAACCAAGATTAGGTCATAGTTCAATATTGAAGTAATTTAAGCAATAATAGTGTGCATTTTAAGAGAAAACGAAGACACAGATTTGTTTTAAGATCAGTCAGTGAAAGTTTTTACATTTTAGTCCTGGACTAGGCTTAAACCAGGGGCAAATCTACAAAACCATGCATTAATCTTCAGCCTTTTCAATTTTTACAAAATGCAAGACGCAATTCTATATCCAACAGGACGTGCTGAATGCATTATGTTGAGTTTTATAATCATTTCATAAACATTATGACAAACCAAATTAGAGCTGTCAGCACCGTAGACAATAACTAACAGTTACTTTAACTATAAAGTAATAGCAAATGACAAACCCAAACATATTTGTTTGCATTTGAGTATATAGTATAGTGCTGTTAAACTATTAACCGTGATTAATCACCTCCAAATGTTTACATAATATATGTGTGTGTGCTGTGTGTATTTATTATGTATAAAGACACCCACATACAACACATATTTTGAAAATATTTGCATGTATATATTTATATCCGAGTTATATGTACATAATAAGTACATACAATACATACACATATATGATGTAAACATATGTTAACACTAATATCATTTTTTATAGTTATTGTTTTTGGTCAGAACTGGCTAATTCTGAATGCAGCAAAACATTTTTCCATAGAAGAAAGTCATACAGGATTGGAATTATGTAAGCAAATTATAATTTTTATATTAATCATGCCATTCATTTTTCAGTTCGCTCTATTATTTTTATCCGGTTTGAATGCAGACAACTTTTTTTTTTTAGTCGGACCTTATTGTTCTAACATGAAGCTGAAATCTGTATTTACTGGAAGCCTGTCGCTCATCAAAGTTATAAATCATAAGTGAGGCGAAACAGAGCTCAGTGTATTATACTTGCTCGCTTTGAATACCTCTGTTTTCCTCTGGGGGGGAATCTAGGGAAATATCATCAGCTGAAAAATAAGACCAAACAACGAGCACAGATCCGATTCTCTGAACAGCACCTGGGCTTTAGCACCTGAAGGTGTGATGTTTGTGGAGGTCTAATTGGACGTGATAGCAGAAGCGCCGTGAATCAGACTGTTTATTCTGTTTCTGACAGGGTCGTGACCCTGTGGTTCTCTTCCATTCAAACCAGCTGTGAGCTTCATTACTCAGAGAGATCCTACACATCAACACTGTTCAGGCTATCACAATAAGATTCAGCCTCATTTAGCTGAGCTCCAGGGATGAACTCAGCCAGCGCTTGAAGCGAACCCTAAAACGATCCCACTATTCACAGATTTGAGCTTAACGAAAGATGCTGTCAGAAATATACAGCGGTGGGCTTCTCAAAGCTTCTCAAATACATTGTTCTTCTGGATTGAGTCTCTCTCAGTGCGCTCTGTTTCTTCATGTCGTTTCAGACAAACTGATGATGATCAGATCAGACAAAAATCTCACTGGATTATTGCAATTAAAGGCTAAATGAATGTTTGGAAAGTAAACTGCTATTTCATACTAACACACAAAAGCGAAAGATAGAAATAACCTTAAAACCATTTTAGCTGCTGAAAATACTAGTGTTGTGATCATTTTGGCTACTGCTGTAATGAATTTAATGTATTTAAAGTATTGAATTATGTAGTACAGCATGCTCAAAGGAACACTTCACTTTCTATGGCTCATTTTCCAACTCCACCAGAATTAATAAGTTGAGTTTTACTATTTTTTAATCCATTCGGACAATTTCCGGGTCTGACGATAGCACTTTTAGCGTAGCTTAGCATAGATCATTGAATCCAATGAGACCAGTAGCATCGCGTTCAAAAATGACCAAACAGTTTCCAATTTTTTCCCATTTAAAACTGGATTCTTCTGTAGTTATATCGTGTATTAAGAAAAGAACACTGTTCTTAGCGGTAGCAAACTTCCTTGATTATTACGCCAGAATGAGAGTATGATCCCAGTCATATCTGTCTTGAAAATCACAATTTACCTTTTTCCGTCGGTCTTAGTACACGATACAACTACAGAAGAGTCAAGTTTTAAATAGGAAAAATATCAAAACTCTTTGATTATTTTTGTACACGATGCTACTGGTCTCATTGCATTCAATGATCTATGCTAAGCTACGCTAAAACTGTTGTCCCCAGACCCGGAGATCGGCTGAAGGGTTTCAAAAACAGTAAAACTTATTAACTCTGGGGGAGATGGAGAATGAATCTATTTCCAAAAAAGTGGAGTGTTTCTTTAAGTGTGCATGTCAAGTTATAAATAACACAGATTGTTTCAAAGCATCTTCACTAGAATAAAAGACGGTAAAGACATAATCAGAAGACACACGTTATTATTCAGACCAATTCAGTGTTTTAAAGTTAGTTTATTTAAATTTTGTTCTCATGCGATAGCGCAGTCAAATCAATAACTGGGTTTCCAACCAAAGTTGTGAATTTAACTAATACGCGAACTTGGAATATTGCATAAAACAATTGCAAATAAGCACCGTTTCCATTCATCAATTTAAAGAGAACGAAATCATCACCCCCAGATAAACCGGCACTAAATATCACCAATAAATAAGAGAAGCCACTGGAATGTAATAGTTTCATATATAATAAATTACAGATGAGACACAATTAATGCTTTCAGAAACAGTTATGAAGACATTTTTTTAGTTGGCTAGTCAGGTTAACCCGTCCACGACTTTTCTGACGCACACGGAGGAATTTATTTAAAAAACTCACAGATGGAAACATATTTATAAATATTTCTGAATATTAATTGAATCCCAACTGACCAAACCAAAGTGGACTGTGAGTGTGTTACAGGTCTTCGTGAAACACAGAGTGTGTTGAACAGTGTTCTTCATTATGTCTCTGTGACGTCACTGAAACCAGATTTAAACAACCAAGAATTACTGGCATCTAAATTAATGAGCATTTCAACAACCAAGATGAAGTGTGTCACGTGGTCAGCGTGACGTCAATGTTGACCAGAGTCTGTCGCTCTCTTCTCTCCCTGGACTCTCTCTGCTGCATGTATGGATCATAAAACACAAACACATGGAATATCTGGGTCCTGCCTTTCACTTTAGTCCCCAGAACATGCTAAACACGCTAAAGCAGATTGTGATGATGATGATGATGATGTCATTGGGGTGGTTTTCGTGTCATCAGTAAAGATCTACTACGTTTCTTTGAGCTGGTGTTTTTTTCAGCTGCTTAAACACATTTTCTAAACTTGGTCTTTTTTTTAAAACTTCACACACAAAATGCAAAATGCCTCAATCTCTTGAAAATCAAAGCACTGCATTCAAAATATCACACACACATCTCAAAAGCAGATATTAGCTCTTGTTAGAATGTGTGTGTGTTACATAAAGAGTGCGTGTTGTGTTTTGCAAAAAAACGAGTGTATGGTTTTACAGATTTGGTGTGTCTGTCGTTGTGTGAAAAGTAAAGATTTGTTGTAATGATTATCTGTGATTAATCTTGTGTTTGACCCACATTTCCTGTAAATGCTAAACTGTAGAAATAAAAAGTTGAGCCAACTTAAAATTTTAAGGTAACCAACTTCAGCAGATTTTTACGTTTTCTCAATTTATGTTTGTATGAGTTTTCTAAGTTGAGAAAACACAAATATCTGCTGAAGTTGATTGCCTTAAAATTTTAAGTTGGCTCAACTTATTTTTTTTACGGTGTAGTTAATTTGATCACGTTGGACTAAACAAACTAATTCCTGGTCAAAAATCCAGCCTACAAAAAAAAAACAATTTTTATGCTATTTCATGAAATTGGATTTGATTTTATTTGTTGACTTATTTTCTTTCTGTCAGAACAGGTTTTGTGTTTCTTTCAATTTTTAAAATAACATTTCCAGAATTATCCACAAATTATAATTATCTCACAAACCGAACAGCATGAGCTCTGATCAATGAAGTCCTCGATCAATCCGTGGAATAAGAAACACAAAAGATCTGCGTTAACTGAAAGAAAATAAGAAACTAAACCAAGCTGTGGTTATAATGAGGGATTGTTCCTGTAGAGTTCCGGTGAAAGTGTAATGAGTTTGTGATCAGTTCAAGAATCTTCAAGAGACAGAGGAGTTGTACAGTTTTTCTGAATCTAAAAGAATCTAGCGATACAGAAGAGGAATGGAAGACGCTTCTTCATCCTGTATTTATTCTCTAAAGACCCGATGAAAAAAGTGCATGTCAAAGCTGTTGCCATGACGGCGGTTCTGACATGAACATTATTTCAGCATTTTCCAGTGTTTTTTGGCTGTTGCCTGGCCATATTCAAACAGACTATTACAGTCGATTAGCTGCTCTGTGTGTGTGTGTGTAAGTGAGAGTGTGTGTGTTTGTGTGTGTGTGCGTGTGTGTTAGTGTGAGTGTGTGTGTGTGTGTGTGTGTGTGTGTGTGTGTGTGAGAGAGTGAGTGAGTGTGTGTGTGTGTGAGAATGAGTGTGTGTGTCTGTGTAAGAGACTGTGTGTGTGCGTAAGTGTGTGTGTGTGTTAATGTGTGTGTGTGAGTAAGTGAGTGAGTGAGTGAGTGAGTGTGTGTGTGTGTGTGAGCGAGTGATTTTATGTATGTGTGTGTGTGGGAGTGTTAGTGTGTGTGTGTGTGTGTGTGTGTGTGTGTGTGTCAGCAAGTGTGTGTGTGTGTGTGAGCGAGTGGTATTTATCACATTATGGGACCAAATGTCTCCACAAGGATAGGAATATCAGTAAATGTTGACCTTGTGGGAATGTTTTTAGGTCTCCATGAGGAGGAACATACAGGATTCATTTTTTGAAAATCTAAAAATGTGAGTAGCTACCTGTAAAACATAAACACAACATGTGTGTGTGTGAGTGTTAGTGTGTGAGTGTTAGTGTGTGTGAGCCTAGCTATGTGTGCCTGCATAAGTTTATGTGTGCGTAAGTGTGTGTGTGTGTGATGCGTGATGTGTGTGTGATGCTTCAGTTCAGCTCAAAATTTGAGATCGTAAACAAACTTCTAATGAACTTTTCTCAAATTCTGACACGTTCCAGAGAACATCAGCTCGTTCAGGAATCAAATCATGAAAGACGTCCAGAGCCTGTTTGACTCAGATAGATGTGAACAAGCCAAACTGTATATTTAACCTCATTTTCAGAGTTATGTCAGTGAATTAGTTCATTTAGGGTGGATGGAAATTCTGACCGCAAAGTCAGCAGAGGTTTTTCACTCAAGTCTTGGCTGTTGGTGAATACTATAGCTCCTGCGGTCAGAAGTCTGATTATCGATTACGCCGTGCATTGTCTGAATAATGCTCGTTTTGACGCAGAAAGGAGACGTCTGTTGGTAAACTGTTTGTCTGTTTTCATTTACCCGAGAAGAGACCGCATTTGTGGCTTTGTTTATAATAAAACTTGCATCATTTATAGAAGACGACGTAAAGCTAAACAGAAATTTTACGAGCGTCGTTTCAGTGCATATGGACGCTGTCACCGCTCACTTTTGATCACACACATAGGCTGTTTGTGTTTGTTTTGATGGCATAGCTACACGACTCGATACGAGGACGCAAATCCGAAGAATAAGAGGAGTACTTGGGCCTGAAACAAACAGCTCGCTGCTTCTATAAACACAGAATCTGAGCGCATATGACGAGGGGATGGTGAGAAGAGACCATTAAACTGAAATAAGACACTGAGAGAAAGAAAGCATGACACAGTGTGATAAATGAGAATCCCACGGCTGACAAGTTCGTTTTCCATTAGAGAAGGCCATCTGTAATTCATCATGTCACAGTGAGCGAATGCGATGAGAGGAATTCAGACGCAAACAGATTGGCAAAGCGCTGACCGCTGAGACTCAACCAAGAAAGAATGAGGAAAAATGTGACGCCTTTATTGCTTTTCTACAAAAGCGCGCATGAAACTGACAGGAGAGACTCCGCCCAGATTGCATGTTTGACTCCGCCCCATGTGCTAATATATGTGCCCCCACCCCTGGTTTGATTAAGCCCCTCCCCCGATCTGAAACACGTGGCTGATCCGCTGATCCCTCATTTAATAAGTGAGGCCCCGCCCACTGATTGTGTACACTGCAAAAAAATATTTTTCTTCCTTAGTATTTTTTTGTCTTTTTTTCTAGTATAAATATTCTTGAGTCATGCTTAAGTAAAATGATTTACTATATCATTTCTTGTTTTCCGAAAATGTAATATTAATTTTGTTAGCTTTTGCTTAAAACAAGTGAAAATATCAGCAAATGGAGCAAGAAAAATTTTCTTATCTAGCCTTTAAATTAATATAATTTTTTCTCGCCCAATTGGCAAAAGCTAACAAAATGTGGATGATATTTTCTGAAGACATGACATAAAATCTTTAATCGTTTTACTTGTCAAGTAAATGCCTCTTAAGTAAAGAAGTTTTTACATGCATCCAAATAATCTCGATTAAGTTTTGTTCAGGATATATGAATGCGCATGGATCAGATTGTAATAATTATTCTGATGCATACAGAATCCTTCAAACACTGATCTTTACATGATACTTTTATGGAGTTAGCGAGCTTCGCATTCTGCTAAACATGTGCTTTCGTGTTCCACAGAAGAAACGACACGGGTTCGAAACAGCATTTGAGTGAATACACCATGAGTTACTGCTTTAATTCCATTTCCTCGGTTTTGTCAGATGAAATGGATTTTGCAAGCGATGAATCTTGTTTATTGTTTCTGGATCAACACGTTTTTTGAGAGCGAAGGTTTAACGGCTTGTTTTAACGTAGGACGGAAAGTTTAGCGAGAGATGATTTATCCAATCAAATAACCAATCGCTGTAAATCTGAAAGTATCCCTGAGACGTTAAACTCCTCTGAGACTCGAGTATCTGAAGCAATCTTCTGCTGTTAAACTGGAAATCAGCAGACTGTCAGTGATCCAAACTAGAACATTTCTGAAGTCTTTACTCATTTTCTGTTATATATCATATAATTACACCTGATATCACCAAGATGAATCACTAGAATGCATGAACTATGAAATGCATGAAAATGACTATTGTTTTTAATCAAATAATTACACAAAACACAAATTACACAAATGTTTCAATGCATCACACGTTTATATTTGTTTGCTATCTTATTACATTCATTGCAAAAAATGAAATGCACTTGCACTTTTCCTCAACTTTTGCATTATTATTATTTATATATTTAATTTTGTATTTTTTTAATTTTGTATTTTGTATTTTGCTTTGTGTTTTTGTCAATTATATAATTTCTTATTTTTATTCTTCATAGTTTTTATAACTTATTATTTTAATTTTATCATTCTTTTTTTTTCGTGTAATTTAACGTTTTATGGGTTTAGTTCTACTATAGTAACTGTTGTCAAAACATATAATAATAATAACATATAATAGGTAATTTTTTTTTTTTTTTTAATGTAATATGAAAGAAATAACGATAACATATTTACATCATGCCGGGTCACTTTGACTTCGTTTATGAATTGTAGGCGTTAGCGTTTATCATCTGAGACTGATATCTGCTGTAAGCCAAAGTGAATCTGAGTCTCAAATCATCAATAATCTCCCAGGATTCAGAGAAATATGGAGCTGATCACGAGGAACAAACACAGTAATGATCTTAAATCCAGTAGAAATCCTTTACGAGTTAAGAGAGAAATGGAGGCTGTAATGATTTGGAAAGATGTGCTTTCATAAATTATAACTAAAGGGCAAAACATTCATATTGATTTGTCTCTATATGTTTTTCATTAACATGCTGATGATAAATTCAGATATTTCTGGTGCTTTAATATCGAGAGCCAGAGCCACATCTGAAAGCAGCTTATTTACAAAGCATATTTATGCACTGCATCGTTTGATTCAGTATGATTTCTTTCTGTAAAAATAACAAAATTATTTATGCAGTTTTAACTTTTACTCCGCACGGATAAAATTGCATACGTTTTCGATGCTGAAGAGTCATTATCAATATGAAGGTAATCACTGTTGATGTTTTCTGTAGGATCTGTAGGTTTGAGTTTGTTTGATATTTATGTAATATGTGTGACGATGACAGAAGAGCGATATTTGTTATCAGTCCGGGTCCAAATAAACATAATTTACGTTCATCCAGCAGCGTGTTTCCAATTAAACACTGATTCAAACACACACCACTTCAGTCCAGGCTGTGGATTTCCTGATTCACTGAGATCCTGAAATGTGTTCGTAATCATCAGTTCTGCAGGACCCTTCCAGTCGGGATGTTGGGGGTTCATTTACTTTTGATCGAAGTGTTTTGTGATCGGTTTCTCAAAAATTATTTTAGTTTTTATGCTCCAAGCCTGCATTTATGTGATACAGAGTACAGCAATATATATATATATATATATATATATATATATATATATATATATATATATATATATATATATATTTTTTTTTTTTTTTTTTTTTTTTGCTATTTAAAATGAATGTCTTTTCTTTGAACAGACCTCAACATATAATTTATTCCCATGATTTTAAAGCTGAATTTTCAGCATCATTACTCCAGTCTTCAGTGTTCAGCAAATCTGCATATTAGAATGATTTGTGTATCATTGATCATACTTTATACTTTATTACTTTATACCAAATCCATGTAATTAAACTGTTTTTCACATTCAATAAACAATCGGTTTCCATTTTTTAGGTTTTAGCTTTGCCCTTTTTAACTACTTAAAAATATAGTTTGTATTGCTTATTATTTAAGTTATTTTTGCGTAATTTAAATGAACTTTTTAATATTTTATCATTCGACACTGTGTGGAAGCACTGAGTGAGGTGACCTCGCAGCAGATGCTCCTCCTGGAGATGTTTCTATATCAGGTGTATCTAAATACAGAGCTCCTGAAGCGCAGCCAGGACCGAGGATAGACGTCCAGAAATAGAAGTCTTCCTGAACCCCTTCGGCTTCACAAGCTGATGCCAGATTCAGAGCAGGCTTTCGTTCATTCTGAAGCAGAGAGAAGATGCTGAGGTGTTCCTCATCCAGATCTGTTCTGATGCTCTCCAGTTTGTTCCTGTGTTCTGTTTGAGCGCTCGGATCTGTTTTTCAGACTGAGTCGCTCCGTGTCTTTCTTTCTTTCCTCTCTTCCGTTCGGTCTGTTTTTAGAGCAGAAGTCCCTCTGTGATGCTCGTCCACTTCCATCTGCTGACCGAGAGCATCCGCTTCCACCTGAGACGACATCTGCCGGTCTCTCCCTCCCTCTCTCTCTCCTATAGATTCATCTGAAAGCCGAATAAAAATGCTGAAAGCTGAATTTCCATTGATGTCTGGTTTGTTAGGATAGGATAATATTTGAAAAGTTTTGCATTGCATATTACTAGTTAAAAATGACGTTTTGACTCTAGTCTCTGTTTCAGACCTCATTTCCACTTTATATAAAGACCAGATGGATATGAATGCTTTTTATAGCTTCATATTAAGTCATATATTTCATATTCAAATGTAGCAGTAACACTTTATGTATAATGCATTATAAAGGGTTAATAAAGGGTATAATGCCTTATAATTATTCATAATGTGCATTGTAATAGATTATATTGTGTCATAAACAATTATATCTTAATTGTGTAGCATGACAAGTAACTGATAAGTGTTAATGTATTAAGTGTGGTTGCAATTATTCATGAGATTGCAAAGCCAACAGGTTCATAATTAATGTTTTTTAATGCATACCCCCAGTTTCTCAGACAAGGCTTAAGCCTAGTATTACACTAGTATTAAATCTGAAATATTTGAACTGAAAGAAACTTGCACTGACTGATCTTAAAATATAGCAATGCCTTTGTTTCGTCTTAAGATGAACATAAGTTACATTTTTTCATAGACATGTTTATAAAATTATTTAAATAGCCTAATCCTAGTCTAAGCCCTGTCTGTGAAACCAGACCATAATACATAAAGTGTAGTTTATATCATGTGATGAAGGGTAGAGCTGAGATTTGTTCATCATCATCAGGTGCTCATCACACACATGTCAGTCAAATGGTTTTCTTCTGGCAGCGTTTCAGTTAAATCTGTGTGTTTCTACAGCGAGTGATTTGTGAGAGTAACGCCCCGGTGTAAAACTGATCTCCATCTGCTCTGAGCTCAAATATCCCCGTCCCGCTGAGACCGCTCTCTTATGAAGTAATGACAGAGATGCTGAAGCGCTCGGATAACTCTGACCATCTCAGATCATCTCTGACCATTTCTGATAGTCTCTGACTGCTTCAGATTGTCTTTGACCGTTATGTCTCTGATTGTCTCTGACTGTCTCAGACCATTATATCTCTGACTGTCTCTGACTGTCCCTGATTGTCTCTGACCATCTCAGATTATCTCTGACTGTCTCTGACCATCTCTGATTGTCTCTTATTGTCTCTTATTGTCTCTGACTGTTTCTCATAGTCTCTGACTGTCTCTGATTGTCTTTGTCTCTGACCATTTCTGATTGTCTCTGACCATCTCAGATTATTTCTGACTGTGACTGAGACCAGTCTCTTATGAAGTAATGACAGAGATGCTGAAACGCTTGGATAACTCTGACTATCTCAGATTATCTCTGATAGTCTCTGACCGGCTCTGATTGTCTCTGCTTGTCTTTGATTGTCTCTGATTGTCTCTGACTGTCTCTGACTGTCTCTGATTTTCTCTGACCATCTCTGATTGTCTTTGATTGTTTCTGTTTTTCTCTGATTGTCTTTGATTGTCTCTGATTGTCTCTGACTGTCTCTGATAGTCTCTTACCTTCTCTGACTGTCTTTTATTGTCTCTGACTGTCTCTGATTTTCTCTGACTTTCTCTTATTGTCTTTCATTGTCTCTGTTTTTCTCTGATTTTCTCTGACTGTCTCTGACCTTCTCTGATTGTCTCTGACCATCTCTGACCTTCTCTGATTGTCTCTGATTTTCTCTGACTGTCTCTGACCATCTCTGATTGTCTCTCTGATTGTCTCTGATTGTCTCTGACCTTCTCTGATTGTCTCTGACTGTCTCTGACCGTCTCTGACCATCTCAGATTGTCTCTGATTGTCTTTGACCATCTCTGACCATCTCTGGTTGTCTTTGATTGTCTCTCACTGTCTCTGGTTGTCTCTGATTGTCTCTGACTGTCTCTGATTGTCTCTGACCTTCTCTGATCATCTAAGATCATCTCTGACCATTTCTGACCATTATGTCTCTGACCGTTTCGGACAAGAACATATTTATCATATGATTAAGATAATTTCCCTGAAAATTAAATGTTTAATGCTACTTGCCTTTCCTTTGTAATCAGTTGTGAAATCTACTATCAATTTCTGATTAAAAACTCTTTCTACACATAATGTTGTTCTATTTTTGTGAGGATAGTGGCAATCAATAACATATCGAATAATAATAACAGAATAAATTGCCATTTTTAGGTAATATAAATTGACTTAGACTTAGTAACTCTTTGTACTATTTTTAATAAATAATTGTGAAATTCACTTTTGTATTTTTGTTTGTATTTAGTTTTCTTTTCTAGTGTTTCCAGATCATCTTTTGGAGACACTTCCGAAAGGTTCACACACACACACACACACACACACACACACACACACACACACACACACACATGAGTCAGCTGTATGTGTGTGTGCCGGGGAGAGAGTGAAGCCACACCCAAGGTGTGTTTGTGTGCATGTTGACAGGATTAACTAACATCAGATTGTGGTTTTTAATGAACACACTGCTCTGTCCTGATGCTTGTGTAAACCAGCAATTATAGTATAAAGTGGATTTATCTGAGATGAAACACTGAAGCTGCTTTACACAAATATTCCTCACATTAATTCACAGTTATACCAGTCAAGACATTTTAATGTGTTTTAAAGAGGTCTCTTCTGCTCACCAAGCCTACATTTATTTGATCCAAAATATAGCAAAAGTAGTAATATTGTGATTTTTTTTTGATCATGTGACACTGAAGACTAGAGTAATGATGCTGAAAATTCAGCTTTGAAACCACGGAAATGTATTACATTTTAAATTACATCTAAATAGAAAGCAGCAAAGATTGCAAACTTTTACTGTTTTTGGCTGTACTTTGTTTCAAGTAAATGCAGGCTCGGTGAGAGGAAAGTACTTCATTAAAATCATTAAAAATCTTACAGTTTAAAAGGCTTTGGCTGCTGTAGTGTACACAGAACATCTGTTCAGTAAATGATGCTGGCCGCTTGATTCCTCTGCATTATGCAGTATGTGAAGCACAAACATAATGAAAGCGTTTTCACAGTGAGTTTGATGTCGTGGATGTGTGCGGCACGAATAAATACAGGGTCTCCGCCGCGTTCAGACCACTCATTAAACTCAGACTTATTTTAGGCTTCTGGTGGTTTAAAGCGGAGCGGCACACTTCACAGACGCTCAGCAGGGCCTTTCTCATCGAGATTTGATTCTGGAGCAGATTCACGAATCATTTGCTTATGTTTGGAGATTTTAAGCTGTGTGAGCTTT
The DNA here is from genome assembly GCF_018831695.1 of Puntigrus tetrazona. Taxonomy (NCBI): domain Eukaryota; kingdom Metazoa; phylum Chordata; class Actinopteri; order Cypriniformes; family Cyprinidae; genus Puntigrus; species Puntigrus tetrazona. Next base: position 964,839 of record NW_025048699.1, read on the forward strand.
CAGATTCAGCTTCATCCTGAAACATACATAATGAGTCTATATAGGTCATGTGTTCACACTGAGCTAACCAAAAAATGTGGAGAATCTTTACCGCAGGCCAATTACAAGTGTGTGTGTGTGAGCACTCTTGTAATTATCAGAAAACAGTTTGTTCCCTTGAGAAAATATCATGTCTAAGCAATAGTTTACCCTTAAATGAGTACAATATGTGATCTCTATCAAGCCATTTAAAATCAGGATGAGGGTGTTTTTTCATCAGGTTTGTAGAAATGTGTCTCTGCATGGATGTGAATGGGTGCCGTCAAAATGAGAGCACAAATAGCTGATAAAAACTTTGTGTGAATTACTGTGTATTACTGTGATGTTTTTATCAACTGTTTGGGCTCTCATTCTGACGGCACCCATTCACTCCTATTCTCAACCATCAGGAATTCCTCTAAAGTAATCTATATTTGACTCATACAAAGAAAATGTTTTGCCTCATGCTGCAAGTACCACAGAAAAACATTTTAGACAAGGCAAATAAACCCGGTTAACTTACTGTAATATTTGTGTGTGCTTGTGTGTGTGTGTGTGTGTGTGTGTGTAATTAATTAAATGATTGACTTTATCTGTGTAAACATGTTTATGGGAAGAGATAATTATGTCAGCAGAAAAACACTGTTCACAACCTCTAGTGAAACTGGATATTTAAAAATAACTTTACTTTCTGAAACGTTGCGCACTATTCAGCAGTTGTGAACGTCTAAGTTGATAATAAGCCAGAATGCGTGAAGCAAAAGCCTTCACACACACTCAGACTGAACAACAATGCTTGGAAAAAACAAAGAGACTCGAGGAAAATACGAGGAGGGAAAAAGACCCAGTCGGGTTGGACAATAAAATACTAATTAGCCACTTGCATTAATGCAGAAAATATCGTCTAGACGAGTCGCTTTAACTGTCAGGCTTTATTTTATGTGAGGCTGCTGCTCAAAAACACTCAGGCTTTTACATGTTTGCTGATTCCAGGGAAAGTCCAGAGCGCTTCAGAACAGACACACACCGCTCACGAGCCACGAGTCCTCGTAAAACACACACAGCTACGGCTAATATGAACAACAATTAAAAAACTCTATTTGTGTCTAATTTTACAGCGTCAGGACTATAAATGAGCTGCGTGGGGAAAATTAAAGACAGATATAATAAGAGTCAAATCATAGAAAAGAATCATTTGTTCTGAATATTACAACTTTTACAAGACTGATATCAAGCATTGATAATAAAACTGTAAACGGTGCATATGATCCTGTGTAAAATTGTGACATAACCATTTAAAAAATATTTTCTCTATGAATGTGCGTGTGTTTGTGTGTGTGTGTATCTGTGTGTGTGTCTCTGTGTGTTTGTGTGTGTGTGTGTATCTGTGTGTGTGTGTGTGTGTATCTCTGTGTGTGTGTTTGTGTGTGTATCTGTGTGTGTCTCTGTGTGTGTGTTTGTGTGTGTATCTGTGTGTGTCTCTGTGTGTGTGTGTGTGTGTGTGTATCTTTGTGCGTGTGTTTGTGTGCGTGTCTCTGTGTGTGTGTGTGTGTGCGTGTGTGTGTGTGTGTGTGTGTGTGTGGTGTAATATCAGAACTCTGATGGCTCTGATGAATGAATGCACTGAAGATCTTCTCTTCGTTTCCCAGACCGTCTCAGAATAACTCGAGGACTTTTCAATTACGGCGTGTTTTGTGAAGCTTTCAATCAGCAGACCAGTGAGTTTACAGCCTCACGTTCCTCAGAAGATGTGTAATTCATCTCGAGGAAGCAGCTCTTTGTGTTCCTGTGCTAGAACTACAATTACAGAGCAAACTGCTCCACATCTGGACCTCAGTGTTTGACAGCTCAGAAACATCTCGTCCAGCGATATTTGTTTCAAAAGTCAAAATGGAAACTATGAGAGCTTCAGAGAAGAATGTATATGTGAGCTTCAGAGATCCAGCGTCAGGCCTGTGAGACAAAACCCGTCCTAAATCTAAGGAATCTTCTTAAGAACACTTGTAAGAACACTACTAACAAAATGACAGGCTTGTTCTCATCTAACTGTATGAACTCTTCTATTTATTGTGCTCTTCTCGAGTAATGTAACACATTCTTTTTGAATATTTGTGAATACTATTTAATACCTTTTTTGATTAGTGATAATCTTTTACCTTTAACTGTCACAGGAATAATTTCTGCTAGAAAATAAATGTAAAATCTTGCAGTATGCTTAATAAATAAAGACAATGCATTGCTTGCAATAATTTGTGAGATTTACAAACAACTATTACTACAATATTTTTTAGCCTTATTGAATCATATGTAGCTAATGTTAAGCTGTGTGTTTAATATTTAAAGCAGTCAGTGCATTAATTAAACCTTTTAATTTTAGCTATTTAAGGCGAGTTAGAGGGTTGTGAATCAACTTCATAAACATAATTAAAATTCTCAAATTCCAGTTTGATCGAGCTCATCATCATGAGGTTTCTCTTCTGTTTACGCTATTATCATAAACAGGCGTTTGGGGCTCTCCGGGGTTTTCAGTGAAGGCCGAGGTCAGGGTGATGTTCGGCTCACTGCCGTGAGGTCAAAGGTCACGTGAGTGCACACAGAACAGAAACGCCTCGTGGAAAATGTCTGGGAGGTGAGCGTGCGAGTG